>NW_020172000.1:1080833-1088363 GCF_003031525.2 Neophocaena asiaeorientalis asiaeorientalis
CCGCAAGAAGAAAAGCCACCCGTTCGTCCCCCTTCCCCTACCTCCAATCCTTTGCCCAGGAGCTGCCTTCATCGCAGTCACGCCCCTTCCTTCCGAGGAGCTTTCTGGCTGCCTAAGCTGGTAGACCCCCTGATTTATTCCTCCATCTCCGCTCCCTTTCGCCTCATCTTCTCTTAGTTCTCACAGCCCCCTCCACCCCCACCTCCAGTCTGTCTCGCCTCGGACCATCCGCTGCTCCACCCTCCGGCCCGGTATCCTGCCTGTGCACTGCCACCAAGGAGAGCCTGGACGGAGCAGCGAGGAGGGAAGCAGCCGGGAGTTGGGGCTTCCCTCCTGCCTATCCCTGGCCTCTGGCCCGGGACCGAAGCCACTTGAGCGAGCAGAGTCGTCACCTTGTCTTCGTTGCCTTCAGGGGTAGGAGACGCGTGGTTACTTTTCGCGGGGAACTGGGGCAGGAATCCATGGTGGCATGAACTTGATCGTAACCTCCGCGTGAGTGAGTCAATCTAGATGCGTGTGGGGATGCCTGTGTTCTACTTTGCTGGCCGAGAGTTTTCCGGGATGTGCAGCAAGTTAAATAGGTTAAGGAGTCTGCGCACCTTTCCGCGTCCTACAGAGATGCTAATGGGTACCACTACTAGATGGTACTTTTACTTTCTTACCTCCTGGGGTCCTTGTAGGTCTCTAGGTCATTAAGCACAAAAGGAATTAAAGACCAAAGGAAACTTGAGCTACGTTTAGCTCATCTGGAATGTACGCGCTTATCTCAGATTGTTAGATGCGTTACTCCTAATGCTTGGGGTTGGGGTGGGGGCTCACACTCCCCTCCGCCAGGGGCTGTGAATTCTTGAAGCCTTAGCCTGGAGTGATCTGCAGTGCGACACTCTTTTAGGTATATGTGTGTGTGTGGTCGTGAGGAGAGGGTTGCCCCTTATTTGCTTTATGGATGTTAGTAACTAGTTTTGCCTGATCATGCAGGTGTGTTGAGGGTCCCAAGCCTGGGTCACTGTACGTAGGTACTTCAACAGCAAGATGGACTTATCAGTATATGCAAATGAAGAGAAGGAAAAGTGAGAGGGAAAGTACAGTCTTTGTAGACTGAGCAATCCCTGGTAAAGTGCCACTAATAATAATATAATATCAATAGTAATTTGCAGCAAGGGACTAAATACAATTAAATGAGAGAGGAAAGGGCAGTTTGTGAAAAACGGCATTTCCAATCTCTAGCATGTATTTTAGAATTTTCTGACACCTTGTGTATCAAGTATCTAATTTAGTTTTCCTTCATCCTCCCTGTCCTCCCCCATCCCCACGAAGAGTGGAAGTCGGGAGGCAGATTAAAGCTTTTAAAAATGTAACCCTCTTCTCCCATTCAGAGAGGAAGATAATTAGTCACCATAATCTTCAATAATGGAGGGCTAAGTGTATGTAAGTCTCCTTGAACTAGGCTTTGTGAAAAGTCCTTTCTTAGGACAGTCTTTGTGAAGCTTTCCCAGTTAGACCTTTCAGCACCCTCATTTACTAGCTAAGAACAATTTGAAATACCATTTTGGCTGTGGGATAAATCTTCACCCATGTCCCACCTACCTCCAATTGAGCAAGCGTGGCAAACTTATAAGAATGGTGGTGTTCAAAAACCAGTTACAAAGATGTCCCCAACATATTGCTTATTTGGGAACAAATTATTTACTTATATTTTTACCTAAGTTCATTAGTTGGTTTTAATGGGGGAAGAGAAAGCAGGAAGGAGAGAAGGAACGCTACAGGGTGACAATTTTAAAGGGTATCATATTTCAGATCAGCTGGAAAGGAAAAGTTGGCCTGACCAAACTATATTTTATAACTGGCCTGGGACATTTTAATAGCCAGGTGGTTGTAGAGTAGTTGCATCTATTTACAGATGATAACTCAGGTTCCAGCTATTCTGTATGGGTTTATCCGGTGTCATTTACAGACACTTTCTGGCACTACATCATACTTCATTTTAAGATACTTCTTTCTTTGGTAAAGTCTATGGCTCCATAAAATTGAAAGTGCTTTTTCTTACTTCATAGTCTAGATATGAAGTAAACCTCTGACCATGCTTATATGTAGAGTAACTTTTACGTGAAAGTTGTGGATCTGTTTACCTATTTAAAAGATTTTAGAAGGGAATTTAAAAATTCACATTCAATACTGTTTTGGATTTGGAAATTGAAATCTCATTTCTGGTTTATGAAGTAGGATTTATTAGACTAATGCATTAGTAAGGCGTTTTGTGGAGTTGCTTTTTCTGAAGTTTTGTAAAGAACGAATCAGTCTCTTTCTAGAATGCCTTAAGAACAGTTTATTCAAAAAGCAGAGGGATGGATGCTATGACCTTGAGGTCCCACTGAGTGCCAGAATTCTAAGTGGGTACATCTGCTTCTGTGCCTCTCCTAAGAGCCCTCTCCCAGGGCCTGTGCCTTCTTTAAAAGGGTGTCTTTGTAATTAAGCAGCCCTTCTCCCCCATCCCCCTTTCTTCCTCTGATCCAACTTTTTAAGGGCTTTTTTCCATTTGGAGACAAGAGGAGTTTCTCACATTCTTCTACTTTCCTCTTAAGGTTTCTTTTCCTTTCTCCCCCCCAAAAGTGCCCCAAAGTTCTCAGGATGGTTAGATATTTTGTTTTGTTGGGGTGAGGGGGTGTTACCAATGAGGAAGTGTTGAGGATATATTCCTTCTTGAGAAATGTTTGTGACCAGGTAGCCTCCTCCATGGAGACTGAGCATTTGGAATGCATGAGAACAGTCTATTCTTAGGGACTGTCTGGAAGAAATTGTCCTTTGCACCCATTAAGCCCAGCTTAAACCCACTGAAAGGAGTGGAGAGAGGTGTGTGTGGTCGTGGCTGAGCCTTTTAGGATGGTAAATGGGTAAATGTTCCCAAATCTCCTATTACATCACCTCTTTCCCCCATGGATTGAGTGGGTTTGGAGATCTGCTTGACAAGTTAATTAGCTTGGGACTAAACCAATTTGTTTAGAATTGTGCTCCATTGATTTCCTGTCCCCAGGAATTTTCGTTGGTGGTTTACTATGATGTGTTGTCTTTAGTCTTGCTTACTTCTTCGTTTCTTGCTGCCTTTTGTGGACTTTGGTCCAAAATCTAGGGTCCCACCCCCAAGTCAAAGGTTAGAATTTGGTCTCAGGAACTAAGGGGGCATTAAACAAGCTGCCCATACTGCTTTACTCTCCTCTGTGGTGGGCTTCTGACCCCTTTTAAAACAGAGAAAGGAGGGATGTCTCCCCTTCCGCACACAACACACAAAATCTGAACTAGAAAAAAGGAAAAAGCAGGAAAATAGGAGGTCATTTGCTTTATAAAAGAATCCACTACAGTTTTCTTTGAAAGAAATAGCTTTCCTAGTTAGTGCCTTTGAACTAGTGCCTTGATATATAAAAATTCACTATAACTGAGACTGCTCAGAAACATATTTATTGCATAAAGGAAGGCATTAGAATTTTGTTGTAATGATTATTTCTTGAATTAAGCGAGGCCGTTATTTGGCCTTTGAAATCTTTTAGTTACATGGCATGGAGTTAATTGTCTAAATTATTCTGGCTTGTAATAATGCTGGCCACGTTTAGCCCCAGCCTACATCTACTTGTAGAAGAGAGCTAGTATGATTTTCTGGAAATATATCAGACTTCATGGATTTTGGTAAGTCTAAGGATGGGACTCTATCCCATATAGGTAAAAGATTTAAATTCTAGTTGTTGTATTTGAATAACCCAAGGATCCAGAAAATTTTTTTCTGGTATTCTGTTCATGTATCTAGCAAGGCTGTCGAAAATAATAGCAACTGATGCCATTTTTAATCAAAGAATCCACAATAAGCTTTCCTAGTGAGCCTATTGGTGAGAGGGACTTGGCTCTGGGCCCAACTCTAAATCAGTTTACCACCCTTAGCAAGTTTCCTCCTCTGTAAATTGTGGGAGGTTGGACAGGGTGATTTTGAGAACCAGTTATCAAAAGCTTATGGTTCTCTTCTTAGGCCTCCATTTCTGGTGTGAATGTGAATGATTCCTACTAGAATGAGGTGTAATGGTTGTTAGAAGTGCAATCATGTAGTCACCTGGATGTAAAAAAAAAAACCACAAAAAACAAACAAAAAACCTCTAAGGAGATATCAATAATCAATATATCAATATAAGTGCATTGTATTTTGTATTTTAACAACATATCAAATTAAAAAGCTAAGACCCTGCCCAAAACTTCATCAAGAATCCCATCATCCTAACAGATCACCTGTGTTCATTTTATCTAGTTCCTTTCAAGTCCTTGTTTCTGTACTTGTATGAATTTTACAGAGTGAAGGTCATAGAAATATACAATGCTGATTTTAAATTTTAAAAAGAGCTCACCTAAGACTTAGCTTTGTAAACCTATGTGGAGGAATGAAGTCAGAACCTGACTGAGTACATATGAGGAATCACACACGCTTGTTCCTCCAATGCCAGAAGAAACTAACAGATTTAGTAAGTAATCCCTAAACCATTTCTGTAATTTAGGGTGTTCATGTATGTAGCAAGGCTTTTAATGCTACTCCCTTAACCTCATTACCCTTCCTCCACTCTTTTTAAGCAGAAAGAGAACTAGGATTCACTGTTTACTTTGTCTAAATCATTAGCAATGATTCTTAAATCACTGTATCATGATATCCCATCAAGAGAGTACAAATTTGGGTAGACTATGAAATCTCCTGAATGAGAAAGGAAAAGCGGGAAAGCACAAAAATTTTTAATAGCTTTGAAAATAATATGTTTAAATTAGAATAAATAATAGTAAGGAAACTAAGGGCTTTAGATAATTAAATAAAAGACATGTAGGTGTAGCAGGATGACCCACACATACGAGGTTCTTCGTTTGAGGCTTTACCATATAATGAAAGTTCAGTTACACGGTCCTTTAATTTTCCTTTGATAATGAAGGTATAGTATACATATGATCTCCAATTTTGGATGGACTCACTCCTGGAAACCAATGGCTCTTCATAAATTAGATTAAATTTCATTAGCCAGAATAGGAAAGTAAAGTATGGGTTTTAGTACTTAGAAAGTATCAAGTTAAGTACAGGAACATTTTTTATGATATGTGTTCATGGGGAAAATGCAGATGGATATATTTGCTAACATCTCCTAAGGTCTGTTTTGAAAATCTACTTTTTTCTAACTGTATAGGCTGCCCTTGACATTTGTTAAGTCACTTTCACTATTGTCCCAACTCCATGAAATATCATTAGACTGCATGACTTGAAGCCAGGCTCTGGGTTTCTCTGCCCAACCCTTTCTGACTTGCCACGTGACCAAGGGTAAATGAATTAGATGCTCTGAGCTTCAGTTACCCTTCTGGGAAGCAAGGATATTAATATTTCACAGAGGTGTTTAGGCATGCTTCATATTAGGCACATGCTTTGAGGTCATTGGATGAAAGGTGTCTGCATGATGGCGGAGCAGGCTTATTATAGGGTTCTGAGCAGGTGTTCACTTTAATGAGCTTTGCTCTCTTATACAGTGCCCTTTGGTGCCTCAAATCCCTTACTGACTATAATTGATTGTCCCAACATTTGTATTATTGACCCTCTTGGCTTTTATAAAAATTAAGCATTGTCATTCTGTGTGGTAAGTTGAAGTTCTAATAAGAGGACTCTAGCATCTGCTGGGGTGATGAAAAATAGCTTCAAAAAGAGACATTAGTTGGTATGTGCCATAGAGATCAGTGAGTTCTTCAAAGCTCTTCCAAAAGATTAAAAAGAGTAAAAAAAAAAAAATTCTGCATGTATCTCTGTGTGTGTGTGTGTGTGTGTGTGTGTGTGTTTTAAGGGGGAAAGTTTTGAGTAACATTTGCTTGTGACACATACTGATGATAGCCAGTAACTGAAACCCAGCCATTGTAGTGTTTTATACACAGCTGGTTTTTATTAATGATGGAATATTTATGCTTGCTGTACAATTCGTGGCTCATTTCCATGTGTATGTCAGAACTTAAATACCCCCCAAAGCAACATTAAGATAACATTAAGTATAAATGTGGCCAAGCTAGAAAGGGTGGATTGGGGGAGTCCTCTTTATTCTTTTTGGTGTTGCTTCAGATCACAATAACTGCCCCCCAACTTTAGGCATTGATGCTGATCTTTTTTTTTTTCCTTTATATATCCCATAGCAAACTTCATATTTTGATCCTTTTGATATGGACAAATGATCCCCCCCCCTTTCATAATGCAGATGAAACTGATGTATGTGTTTTTTAAGAGCATATTTTCCCTGCACATGCTTCTCATTATCCGAGAGGCCTGGACTCAATCAGTAAAGGAGCAGAGAAACCACATAATTGAAAGGAGAATGACGGTGGTGCATACTTGGAATATTTGTGGGAAGGAGATTGCTGACATCAGAAAATGTAGTGGCCTGAGTGTTAACAGCATTGAAGAGAAATAAGCTTTCCGTGTTTCTGTGCATTGAGAATTATTTTTAAGGGGATAAAAATATGGGCCAGGTTTGACATCCTTTTATGAAGTTGCCCTGGAAATTTTGATGAAGGTTATTATAGAATGGTTCAATTAAAACCTTCCCCATTAGGAAGCTAATTAGTACATCACTTACTCATTTTGGTTGTTTTCAAGGGGCATGGATTTGCATTGAATTAATGACATTCTTTTCCATGTGATAGCAAACTAAGATAAAAATCACAGATGGGGAAAATTATTTAGATTGCCTATTTTGAAGAAATCTAATCTCCTTTTTATTACATTTAGGTTTTCAGTTCAGATTTTTCTTTCACTCTGTTTATATACAGTGATCACATTTTAGTTTAGTAGCTAGTTTTACTTTCTGGATCATGGGCTGTAAACCAAAGCTTGTTAATTTGAGTTTCCCGTATGAATTGAAGAAATATGACAAATGACAATAAACCATTCTATTAAAATAACATTTGGGGTTTTTTTCCTCCTACAATTAGTTTCTCTTTGGTAGGCATGTGGGATCTTCCGGGACCAGGGATCGAACCCTTGTCCCCTGCATGGGCAGGGGGATTCTTAACCACTGAGCCACCAGGGAAGCCCCTGCTTTCTTTTTAAAACAAAAATTTTTGGAGCTAAGAAAAATTTGATGACCACCCCCCTCCCTTTACCCCCTAGAACATTTTGTCTGCCTCGGGCTCTCAGTTAGGCTTCCATTAGGACAACGTGATGACTTTTCTGTCCTGGTACTTTTTGTGACTACACTGAGTAGTTCTCCCTTGGCAGCCTGAAGGAGAGTGGTTATGACGGGAACTGGAGTGCAGGACTTCTAGCATGTTCTTTCTACTGTACTCCATCTTATTTAGGGAAATGAATACTTGCTCCTGAGGGTTCAAAGCCATTTGCAATAGAATAAGTGCTCTGTAGCTAAATATGTAATATGGGTCTGCTGTAGTCTTCCTTTCTCCCATAACTAGTAAGGGACAGTCATTCTGTACATATATTCCCTGATGTTATGCCTGCGGCATATGTCTGCACTAGGTCTGGAGAGTAAG
>NW_020172000.1:1088762-1129973 GCF_003031525.2 Neophocaena asiaeorientalis asiaeorientalis
ACCCTACCCTTTCCTGAGAAGTCAGGGTCTAGATTTAGTTTTGCAGTGGCAACTCAGTCAAGACAGGTTCCTGGGGCTTGCAAGTCAGAGGGAGGAGGGGCAGCTGCCTTTGGGGAGTGACTCAGGCCCTTTGGTATGAAGATATGAAATGCTGGCTTCTGTCCATGCACCTGCTGGATGCCACACCTGCAATCAGCACCTGAGCCCCACGCAGACACAAAAACCAGACTGAAGGCAGATGGAGCTCCCTTCAAAAGGGGTACAACAAAACGGGGAGCTCCCAATTATGTTAGTGGAGCACGACTGTGAATGATTACATCCAGCCGTTCTAGTGTTGGTATGGGGAAATGTCTTAGATATTTTCTTACAGGTGCAGTGCACTGGCTTGCTCGAGAGACTGTTGGAGTCCCTAGGGAATTTGCTTTCCTAATGAATTTCTCCTGTGAACTGTCCTTTTAATCATTGGAGAGTCAGCTCTGTAGAAGTTTGTGTCTAGTAACCCAGCACAGGGCAGCAAGTCACAAGACCTGGGTTCTGATCCTGGCCTCGCCAGTAAGCCACAGTGAAACCTTGGTCAAATTAATTATCATGAGCTATCTGTCCTGGACTTAAGCTTCTCCGGTTGTAAAATGGAATTAATCACATCGGCCTTTATTTCCTCACAGAGCTGCAGAGAAGGACAAATAAGATAACAGAAGTGAAAGAGCTCTTGTCTCCTTAGAAGAAAGGCTGAGAAACTTAAGGTAAGAGTATTATTGTTATTGCTATTCTATGTCTTTCATTCCTTTTCTTCTCTTTCTGTTGCCTCTAGCAAAGTCTTTGGAAAGTTATAGGCAATTATTAAACACGCTTTATGTACCAGTTGATATTTTAGGTGTTGGGAATGATACAGAGGAAAATCACGCACCTAGTCCATGCCCTCTAAGATTGCAACTTCCATTTCTGGCTCAGCCTATTATAATGATTTCTACCTGGGTACTTAGAAGCATAAAAGACAAGAATTAACTTCATTTTTTCTCTCTCCATTCTAACTGGGGACTTCTGTCCCTGGAGCGGTGTACTACAAGGTCTAGATTGAAGGTATGTGGGGGAAAAACCATGCAGTGTAAATAAAGGAATTTCTCTCTCACTCCCACATTAGCAAAGTACCTGACCCTTGAATGATCACTTTTTTTTCAGGCGTCTATCCCGAGCTTCATCCTTGATTCTGTTCTGCTCCTACTCTATATGATCCAGCCCACTCTTTGACCTTAGCTGTTATCCATATGCTAATAACTCCCAAAGATGTATATCAACCTATCTTTGACTCCTCCCTTTCAGCTTCCCCAACATTGGTTATCAGATTCTATGTCTCCTACTCAGTTCATGAGTTTTTTTCCTCTAGGAAGTTTTGTTCAGGTGGCCCAGAGTTTTTTTGCAGGGTCCTCTGCATTGCCTGAGCTATCTGCTCGTACCTCTGGTTTCCCATTGGATTGTGACCCCTCTGCTTGACTGGGAGCTCCTTGAGGACAGGACCCTGTTTTATTTCTCTTTTTTATCCATCCTAGGGCCTATACAGTACTTGGCTATAGTAAGTGCTCAATAAAGTTTGTGGAAAATACGGTGATAAATGTTGTGATAGAGATGTGTGTCCAAAGTCCAGTAGGAAGACCGAGAAGAGAGAATTACATTTCCATATTGAGCAGAGCTGGGGGCAGGGGGAAGATGGAGAAGGACTAGGGAAAAGTCTTCAAGGAGAAGGTGGAGAGCGGAACTGCCCTCTTCTGAGAGTTCTGACAAAGCAGCCCAGGAAAGAAATGCTTGTTGTGTCTGCTCTTGCTAAGCCAGGGGCATCTCTGGACAGTTGCCTCCCCTGCCTTAGGACTGGATGACTTTTATGGTCGGATCTGCAAATAAAACTCTGTCTATAACACATTGACCATGTAAGACAGGTGCCACTTAGTCATATAATATTAAACAAGGCTGACCTTAAATGTGCCTCTTTAACCGTGGTTGAAAATAGAGGTACACACACAGGCTCATGGGTCATGTATGCTTAGTTCTATACAGCAAAATACCCTTTAAAATATATTGAAGATTGGTTCTGAAAATTAACAGATTGAAGTCTCAGAATGTAGCACATTGGGTCACTAGAACTGAATGTCTTTGAGCTGACTGTCAGATCTTTCCAAGGGCAAAAATGAAACATGATATCAGCCATTACAGGCCATGAACCTGTTCTCACCCACCTGATGCTTTTACTAATTAGCTTCTTGGCTGGGTGGCAATTTGGGGCAAGTGCATGCAAGCTGGATTCACAGGGGAGCCCACATTCCACTCTGCCATTTCGCAAGCCACTGGGATACTACACTGCTCCTCTTGGCTTCTTTCCCTCCCAGGAGTCCTGCTCTGCCCTGGTGGAAAAATGGGAGCAGGAGAACTTTTCATTAAATGGAGAGATTTCATGGGGCTTTGGTGTTTTGTTAGTTTTATTTATTTATTTTTTTAGTGGGTTGTCTGAAAACATTCATGTTACTTGACCCATTAATTTCACTTCCGGGATACTATCATTAGGAAACAATCCAGAATATTGAAAAAAAGGCTAAATCACAAAGATGTTTTTGTAACATGATTTAGACTAGCAGAAAATGAAAAGCAATTTAAATCTCTTAATAATTGGAGAATGGGTCGGTGAATCTTGATACACTGGTTTAATGGACTGTTACACACAATGTTTGTTAAGAAGTCTATGCCACAGCATGGAGAAAGTGCTGATGACTAAGTGAAATGTAGGACCCAAAATGATATGTACGTTAATATTCCACTGCTTTGTAAAAATACAAAAACACATAGGAAAAAACTAAAGGAAATATTCTATAATGCTAACAATGCTTGGGTTGAGGTGCTGGGATTATGAGTGGGTTTTTTTCTCTTTGTTATCAATATTTGCATGTTGTCCTTATGTTACTTGTAGAATAAAGTAAAAATAAAAGTGGGTAGTATGCCAGTGAAGACAGGAGATTGGTAAAGCAGGCAGCTTGTAGGTATATTCTTAAACTTTTCTTGGTTTATGCTCAATCTGATTTCATGGACTGTTTATACTTCTTCTGAGGCAAGAAGAAATAGGACATTATGGTGTGATCTGTTCCTCCCTTGGAATGGGTGTTCGTGGAGGGAGGTGGAGGGGTGGTGGCAACAGGATTCTCCTTGTTACTCAGTGTTTCACTGCTCATGTACACTTCAGGGTTAATCACCTTTGTTGCCTATTACCATGTTCAAGCTAATTGTTTTAGAGTTCAGAAGAGTAAAACTACCAAATTGACCACGCCTTGAGTTATCTGTGAAACAGATAACTGACACTGGTCCAAGATTTGGAAATGCCAAGGGCTTACTGTGGTTCTTAAAATAATTTTCCAACCTAATCTAGATAGAAGTAGAGATAGGAGCAAAGAGGTGGGGCCAACTCAAAGCCTGTTCTTAAGCTAGCGCTGAACTTAAATAACAGTAAGTGCCAAGTTGGTATGATGTTGACAAGACCTAGAACAGGGTCCGGGAAACATTGATCAGTGGAGATTCCTGTTGCTCTCCAACCTACCTGCATATCATAGCCTAAAGAGGAGAGATTTTGCAGGGTCCTTCTGCCATACTTCTGGCTAAACGCCTTCCTCTTACATTTTTGAATTTTCCCTCCTGCCTTTAACATTTTACTTACAATGGAATTGGAAAATTGAAGGTAGCATTAAGCCAGGTTTATAATCTGTTAAAACCAGAGTCAATTCAATTTAATTAATATTTATTAAGCATCTTCTATGTACGAGCTAATATGCTAGATAATATATTGTAGTGGAAGTGCTATTACCCTAGAAGTAATAAAACCTGCACTCTGGTCCTGGCTCTGACCACTTTTAAGCTCTAGCAGCTTCATCTATAGAGAGGGTTGAAGCACTAGATGGTCTCCCAAGAGTCTTTCTACTTCTAGCCTTCACTTATCTAAGGACACCTGCACAAAAGACTGAGTTGCAAATAAAGGGTTTAAAAGAAAAAACCCTTACTTCATAAAATTGCTGTACCCTTCTAGAAAAAGACCCCTTTGAAAAAATAATATTCATAGATAATATTTATTGAGCCTTTACTATGTATCAGGCTCTGAGCTTAGCACTTTACATAGATTACTTCCCTTAATCTTTATAACAACCCTTTGAGGTATGAGCACCGTTAGCCCTATTTTGCAGATGATGAAATTGAGACTTAGGAAGATCAAGAGACATGTACGAAGTCAGTTAGTAAGTCATAGATCCAGGATTCGGACTTGGGCAGTGTGACTCTAGACCCAGGCTTTTAACCATGGCATTTATACTGCCTGCCCATTACCCAGTGAAAGTTTAGGGATAACCTGCAAAGGGACCATTGTTTCTTACCTCCCAAAGGAAGCAGTTAGTATCTTGCATTGCAAGACTCTTGGGAAAGCAGTTCTCTAGTACACTTCAGGCCACAATATGGACCAACATGAGAGGACATGAGAGAATTCAGTGGGCTGTTTTGCATTTTTGTGTGGGAGGTTGTGTGTGAGTGTGGGTGTGTGTGGGTGTGTGTGTGTGGGTGGAGGCTGTGTGTGTGTTTTATGCACAAATACGTGCACGTAGGTATAGGGAAAACTTTGAACTGGCTTCTTTCCATTTAGCTGGAAGTAAAATGGTATGAAACAAGTTGACCAAGATTTAGCAGAGAAACAGGTTTCCTAGACTTATATTCTTTATCCTGGTTGGTGGAGTGAGGGGTGGGGGCAGAATAGGAGGAGGAGGTAGAAGGGATAGAAAGAAGATCTTATAGGCAGATTTCAAAATTAATTGAAGGGTAGGAATTCGGTCTGCCCTGCCCACCTTGTAATGTTGATTTTCTGGGTCTTGGCTTGGGAAATATCTGGGCTCTCACTAATGTGTTTCATTTTGGCTCGGCCCCTCAGGTATACTGGGAGTGGCCGATGACTGCAAATGGAGTAAGAATTTAGCTTGGCCTTGCTGCCCTGTTGTTGTTACAAAAGAGTTGAATATATAGATTCCAATTGCATTTTTAAAGAGAGAACCATGGATATCCTTTCTTCCCCTATCAAGTATCCTCAGGGATAGTCTGTTTGTCCAGGGGAAACAAGGTTATTTTATTGATTGAAGATGATGTCAGACCCCTGGCAGTGGCATGATTAAAGCTGTGGGCAGATTAAAGGTTGCAGAGTTCATAACTATTTTAATTCTTGCGCATGAGACAAGGAATCTTTTCCTTTCCTTTCTCTAATAAATAAATGGAGTAGTGTTCCCCTTCTTATGTGACTCTTATCATGTAGATGAACATAAGTTCTTTAAGAAAAAAAAATCAGTAAACTGGAGAGGAATCAGCAAAGCTTTTTTCTTAGACGGATTTCTTTTCCTCTTTTAAACAGAAACAAAAAAGGCCAGGGGGTGGGGTGGTGGGGAGGGACAATCTGTGTCCGGTTGACATAAAGTGGTTTGGGTTTTGAAAAGGATATGGAGGAGAGGGGACAAAATTAAAGGAAGAGAGTAAGATTTTGGATATGTAAAGTTTTCTTGGTGAGGAGCTGGGTGCCAGGAGCAAGCCAGTCAAAATCAGCATGAAGAATCTAAATAGTACTGGAAAAGAATTGTAGTGGTTTCTCACCAGGGGCTCAAGTTTAAAAGCCTTGGGCTGTTTTCTGCGTGTTTCAGTTGAAGAAAAAAAAAAAGACAACTGTTTTGTTCAAAATTGGACAATAGAAGCACAGCGGTTATTTACCATAGCTCTGTTAATAGCCCAGCTTTGATTCCAATTAGAAGTTGTTCCTCTGTTTTGAAATTAGGGGAGACACCCAAGAATAATTACCTTGCATATTGGAGGTGATTTTGCTTTTGCTTGTGATTATACGTTGGACCGAAACAAGATGGAAAGACAAATTTCCATGTTTGTTCACTGTATATCTGTTCATTTTATCTTTGGCAACATTGCAAGGAAATAATGTTAAATTAATCACTGTGTGGTTTTGTGGATTTTCTTTTTTAAACTTGGATGTTTTGGACATGCTCCCAAAATACAGGGATGCTTGTGTGCTTCCTTTGCATTGCTTTGCTCCTCAAATGGTGTCCCTGGTGTGGATTAAAGGCTTTCCTTTAAGTGATATGAGTGAGTCATGGCTAGGCCAGGGAAGAAAATAGGAATGTAGAACATGTGCCTCTCACCTAAACACAAACCCTTCAGTTTCATAACCATTTTGGTTGGACCTGCAGGGCTTTTCTGAGGGTCAAAGGAGTAATTCGAAATGAGGACTATGTCAGATCCATATCTGGTGGGCGTTTGCATCTAGTCTCTATAATGTGAGTCCAGTAGTTTCCTTTTGTGGAGATACTGGGGCAGTGGAAGTGCTGAGAAAGCAAGTTGAGGCATCTTCTTGGAGAAGAGTTGCTGCTATGTGTGGAGAAGGGCAATCACTTTTGCTACTCCAGTAAGAATGGATGGGCCATTGATCAGATTGTAAGCTCTGTGAGGGCAGGAACTATGTGTTGTGCGTCCTTTGTAACCCTCATTGTGTTTAGCACAAGGCTGGAAAATGTGTGGAATAGCCAGGATGCAAGAAGTACTTAATGACTTGGTTGAAAAGAAGCTTGGGTTTTCTTCCGCCCCCCTGAGGCTGTAGCAGTTAAATCAGGAGCTTCACCGAGTGTTCTTTTTTTGTCTAAAATCTACCTTTTGATAACTGCCTTCCCTTCTGGGATGTGGGCCAGTGAGTCTCACTTACCTTTCCTGCTACTGATAGCAGTTTAAATGTTGCACCCAAAAGGTGACAGTAGTTATAGCTTTTGTTGTCACCTACCATTCCAAGTCAGAATGGAAGCAGCTGCTCCTGGGGGCTGTGAGGCTAGAGCAGAGCAATCCTGAACATTTCCATCCCCTGGAGACTGGACGAACCCCTGAACACAGCCGCTGGAGAGTGAGGTTTCTTTTTGTCCTTGTGGAAATGGACTCTGCCACTCACATAAAAGGCAAGCACACGGCGGGTAAAGTCATCCCCTTGGAAGGACTGGTTTGGTTAACTGTTGGCCATTGGTGGCAAAATAGAAACGACGTTTTTATTTCTCCCTCCCTCCCCTTCCTGACCATTTCAGAGTGACCACTGGTTGGACTCTTGGCGGCGCTTACCCTGAACCTGAGTGTTAGGGGAGAGGGAATCTGCCGTTGCGGTTTCTGGAGCTGCTCATAAGCAAGAATTCCCTATCCTGAGCAAGGCTTTAAGCCTAAAAGAAAGCAGAAATAGGTATGGATATTTCCCTGCCTTTGGGGAAGGGTTTCTAAGTGATTTTGTTTGAACCATACATGCTCCCATTTCTATTTTTTGGAGAGAAGAGAAGTAGTTTTCTAGTCATCTTTCCAGTTTCAGGCACCAGCAGAAATTTATATGTTATACCTGTCAGCCTAATAGAAAATCGCAGTCTGACAGTTTAAGTACAGGAGTCCCAGAGGGTCACTGCGAGAGAGGGAAAGTGGACTTAAGGGCAGGTTGCTCAGCCCCTTGGTGCGTACTTCCCCCCAAAATATGATGAATGGGATTTAAAAGGGGCCTTTGGAAGGTTAACTGTGGGGTGAAACTGCTCAACAGAACAATTAGAAACCAGGTAGCAGTAATCATGCAAGAAGTGCAAAAGGAGGGGGGATGACCTTTTTCCATCTACCACACGCATCTTCTGGGTCACTCCCTGCAAGACTAAAGGAAAAGGGGTCATGTTTCCAGAGAGACTGGAGACTATTTCAAATCATAGAAGTCAGGGCCTGGGAGCCAGGACTCCAAAGTTCTCATCTAGGAACCCGAGGCTGGTTATGTTGACCTAATTGTGACTTTTTGTGTGACATCATGTCCATTCTCCAACACTACTTAAGATCCTTGAAGTGAAAGTTTCACAACTGAATGTTAGTATTGAATTGCAGGACTTAACATGACAGATTCTGTCCAAAGATTTTATGAGCCTCTAATGAATTTGCATAGACTATGCTGTGCAGAGAGAGAGAGAAGAGAGAGGTCACCTACTACCATTTTTCAGGTGGGAAAACAGAAGCCAAGAAAAGAGGAATCAATTGCTTAGGTTAACCTGTAAACCCACAGCATGATTAGAATTTGAGTTTTAAGTTGTCTTTACTACTGATATCCGTTTCACTCAACCCATATTATTTCCCTAAGAAGAATTGGGGTGGGGGAAGGGATATGGTAATCATACCCTTTCCAGAAGGATGACCTCTTAGTTTTTCAATTTCTAAATGCTGTCAGTGGCACACTTCAAATAAAGAGGGCTTCCCCTTTAAGCTCCTCCTACCCAACAACAACAACAAATTCTCAATGACTATTTCTGGATGGCTGAAAGAGAAACTTTGTCAATAACAATTCTCCCAAGCCCTTCTCTTACTAAGCCAAGGAGTATCCAAAATGGACAATACAAAAAGGATTTAAAAAAAAAAAGATATGTTTCAGAGTTTTATGAGATCAGAGAAAAAGATTTGCATCAAGCAGAGATCATTTCTATCTGGTGCAAGCCAAGCTCTCTTCACTTTTTACTTATTTGAGTTATTATTTGGCATTTTGTAGCTCCCTCCACATGCTGAACTGCTTTACAGATCCTGCCTATGGGGTAATTTCCCTCACGGTCCTTCCCCCGCTGCCACAACCATAAGAGTTGGATTTTTCATTTCAGTAGAATACAGAGAGATGAACTTTGTAAGGACCTAGGAAAATTGCCCTCTCTGATCACCCTACTTGGCTGCTTCACGTTTCCCCAGTGCTTTTAGGAGTTAAGTCAAGATTGAATACTTAACCCAGGCTAAAAGTAAAAGAGGAAACAGAGGGCTCTTATGCCTCCAAGTTCCTCATCATGTCAATGTTAGAGCCAGAAGCCACCAACAATTAACTGATTAATTCTAGATTCAGTTCTCTACTTTGTCTCTGCAGTGGAATCCTCACCCCCAAATACTCATTTTCTTCCCCTTTAGAGGACTGATTTATCCATCACCTGGATGTTAAGCTTCCTGTTTCCCCTTCCCAGGTCAAGGGCAGCCCAGGTGCCCAATTTCTCTCTCTCTTCACAAGGCACCACCAGCAATAGAGATGAGAAATTCTGAAGAACAGCCAAGTGGAGGAACCACAGTATTGCAGCGTCTGCTACAAGAGCAGCTCCGCTATGGCAATCCTAATGAGAATCGCAACCTGCTTGCCATACACCAGCAAGCCACAGGGAACGGCCCTCCTTTCCCCAGTGGCAGTGGGAACCCAGGCCCTCAGAATGATGTGTTGAGTCCCCAAGACCACCACCAACAGCTTGTGGCTCATGCTGCTCGACAAGAACCTCAGGGGCAGGAAATCCAGTCAGAAAACATCATCATGGAGAAGCAGCTTTCCCCTCGAATGCAGAATAATGAAGAACTCCCGACTTATGAGGAAGCCAAGGTCCAGTCCCAGTACTTTCGGGGCCAACAGCATGCCAGTGTCGGAGCTGCCTTCTATGTCACTGGAGTGACCAACCAGAAGATGAGGACTGAGGGACGCCCGTCAGTTCAGCGGCTCAATCCTGGAAAGATGCATCAGGATGAAGGACTCAGAGACCTTAAGCAAGGACATGTTCGCTCCTTGAGTGAACGACTAATGCAGATGTCACTGGCCACCAGTGGAGTTAAGGCTCATCCGCCTGTTACCAGCGCTCCCCTCTCCCCACCACAACCCAATGACCTCTACAAGAATCCCACAAGTTCCAGTGAATTCTACAAGGCCCAAGGGCCACCTCCCAGCCAGCATAGCCTGAAGGGCATGGAACACCGAGGCCCCCCACCAGAGTATCCCTTCAAGGGCATGCCACCCCAATCTGTAGTGTGCAAGCCCCAAGAGCCAGGGCACTTCTATAGTGAGCATCGTCTGAACCAGCCAGGGAGAACAGAGGGGCAACTGATGAGGTATCAGCATCCCCCTGAGTATGGAGCAGCCAGGTAAGAGAGTTCCCTTTCTGTCATTCCCTGACCTCATCCCCAACCAGCTTCTGCTGTGTGTTGGGAATCTTAAGGGAAGGAATGGGCAGGTGTTTGGTATAACAAACTCTGCAGTGCATGGCTGGCCCCTGGCTTAGCAAATTTCCTGCCAACCTGAATTTCTAGCCTCTTCAGCAGTCACTAGCCCTGTATTAACATACCCTTGACTTTATAGGTTGAGCATGGCCCCAGCTGCCTAGTGGCTGAACAGGAGCACAAGTCTTGATTTCAGCAGCTTTTCGCTGTCCGGTCTCCTCAGATATTGAAGGAAGAGTCAGTGTTCCTCTTCTTGTGAGTTATTAAGCCCTTCTTTGAGGGGAAGTAAATTATCTTGCGCTTGAGTCTGGAATATCCTATCACTTTCATTTAGTCTCCTCCACAAAGCTCTCTTCACTAATTTTTGCAAACAAATCTTTCTGCAGAATTTGTATGATTTTCTCAGACACTAAACAAACATCCAGATATTGTTGGGAGAACTATATACGTGCAGGTTCAGAATGTGACTTGCCGTGTACTTCCTTGCAGTTCCTGAAGTCTGGACTGCTTCATCTTTCTTCTGTAGAGAGTTTGTTAGCTGCTGGTGACGTTTTTAAACATCTAAGTCAAATTCACCTCATATCATATAGATGCTAAAAATGCAGAAGGAAAAATATTCCCATGGCTTCTGTACAACTTGCCATTAGTTCAGGAGGACTGTTTTGTATATTCATTAATTCCTAAATGTACTTCTGAATTATTCAGGGACCGATTGACTCATTGCTGTATCAACCGGACCTTAGGATTCTATGATTCTGTTCATTGTTCCTGTTGGGGCCATGTCTCCAGTCAGGAGTATTTCAGCATATGGGACAGAGGGAAGGTTTCAACCTTGGGCAAAAATGATGGCAGTTATGTGTGGTATTCCTGCCTTGTTACCATGGGTAGTTATGGGTGGCTTTTTTCCATAGGCAGCCCCTAGACGAGGCCTGTGATCTCTTTGATGCCTAACTTTTTGCCTCCTGTCCCCTCGTACTCATTTGGGAAAGAGTCTCTTGGCTTGAAGTATAGTGGGTGACTCAAGAAAGAAGGCAGTCAGTGGGTGGAGTAGGGTGAAGGTAAGAGAATGCACCTGGCATTTCCTGGTATTTCATTTTTTTCACCTCTAGGCCCTGTTTTTTAGCCAGAGGCAATTCACTTTGGGCTCCACCCCTAACTTTGCCAGTTTAGGATTTTTTTAATTCCTTAACCCAGGCTGATTTCCTAACCTTTTTCAACCTCCTCTGTGCAGCATTCAAAGGGCAGGAGCCTAATGTCTGATAAGTGGCTTGAAACAGGAAATGGGGTAATGGACAGGGCCCTTCCGGTTTAAATGAGCAAGAACCCAATTCCCATCTGCCCAACGAAATGGAAGACCCAGGGAGGGGTTGGTCCATTGGACTGCTTAGCTTAATGGAAACCCATCCAAACCAGCAACATGGCAGTGAAGCTGGGGGGTTTTATTTTGCTCTTTTCAGCAGCATGGAAGAGTGTGTGGGACTCCCTCCTGTATGTGAGTGGGCTGTTAAGTGTATTGCCTTGTGGGAGGGGAGTGTGTTGGCTGGGGTGTGGAGCAGAATCCAAGCCCCGCTCAACACATGGCCCGCCTTCCCAGGAAAGCTATTTTCAGAACTCATTCACTAGCATTGTTTGTGATCTGAAATGACTCCCACAGTGTTTGAAGCTAGATAGAAAAGCCCTTTGATCTGCCTAAAAAAATATTAAGGAGCCCAAAGAGAGATTTTTTTTCCTCCCCATACTGATTAAACCACCAGAGAAACTTAGCTGCATATATTTAACTGGAAGGTATTTGTATTTTCTCCTCCCTCCTATGTTATCTGTGGCTCTCTCGCTCTGTTCCCCAAAGCAGTAGATTCCACGCTGATTACCCTCTCTTGAGCGGTATTTTAATACACAGGGTTGCTGGAACAGTTTTTTTTTTTCCTCTATGGGAGAGGAATAGGGTGCTTGATATGCTCAAAGAATAATCAAGCCTAAGACAATCCTAACCAGAAGATGCTCTTTGTGAGCTTTGGGTCTGCAGCAGACAAACTCTGGCAATAAAATTTTTGCAGAGCCTGGGGTGAGGAGGTGGCACGTATTGACAAATTACTGGCAACGGGAGGTCCTTGAATTGCTTTCCGTAAGTATACCACTTTTAGGTGGTGGCACATTCTTCCTCCTTTATTTCCTTTAACTAGCTGGACAGTTTGTGAGTACCTTTCCAAGTAACTGCCGCTAGCACCAAACGATTAGAAGACAAAATCCTTAGTTCTTAATCCACAAATTACAGATCAAGATTCAGAGTAAGCTCTTTGAACAAATTGTTCAAAAAACCTTTGTTGGCCTTTAGAGGTGCGGTGAGATGCTAGAGATTTACTGTTAAAATGAACAAAACGTTATAAACAGTCTTTTTTTATTACTTCATCTTCCCTATGCCCTCCTCCCCACTTAAAAAATAAATATCCTGAATGCCCAGAACTCCAGATGGGAAACAAGGCCAAGCCATCTGAAGAATTAAAACTTTTCTGAATCTTTGTCTTTCTAAGTGCTGAGCCTTTTCTGCATCCGGGGTTTATACATTTATCAACTGCTTTTAAAAATTAAATCCTTTCTGTTTGTAAAGCAGCCACCTCCTTTCAATTGTTGAAATCATGCCCAGATCTGAGGTTTCTTGAAATCCTTTTTTAGTGGAATCTAAGGGTGACCTAACTCTGTAGCTCAGAGTGGAGCTGGTTGTGCAAGAGAAACAATCAGGAATTTGCAGCCCTCTCCAGGATTCAGAGAGTAACCATCACAGAGCCTGGGAAAGGCACAGTTTCCGTGGGGAGAATAAATTGGGTTCCAGGCTGTTGGCATCTGCTCTGGTGAGAGTGTGCATGTGCGGGCTTGCACACGTGTAGGCCAGGAGTGTATAGTGTGCTTTGGGGGGGGGGGGGTGGGGGGCTGGGTGTCTGGGAAGGGCAGGGGCTCCAGTCAGAGAGGTGGCAGGGTGGAAGTTGCTGTGTCAGCTCAATGGATCTGCTTTTGCTTTCCCTTTGTGTCCTCACAAGCTGTCTCCGGGAGGGATTTCCCCTGGCTTTGAGGAGATGCTGATTTTGGTCACTGGCCTCTGTCCTGCGTATATGTCAGGTCTCCTTTTCCGCAGAGCACCTGGGGCCCAGGTTGTCTTAGGAAGGAGAAGGATGAAGGGAGGGAAGGGGCAGGGAGGCAGGTCAGGGCGTCCATGGGATCATGTGATTGGGTGGTCTACAGGCGGCTTGTTGTTCCTGGTTAATGTGTCAGTGGGGAGAGATTCCTGCTGCTATGCAGTGGAAGGACCTGGGGAGTGTGCCGCTCACCCAGCTGCCACCTTTATTATTACTATTACTTTGATTATTTTTTAATCTTGAGTGTAGTTTTGCTTCCTCTGACATTCCCCCAGCTCGCTCCCACTCCCGTCATTCCTCAGTCCCCTTCTCTCAGGGGGAAATTCACAGGAGTGTTAATACTGTCCTACTTTTTCATGGTGGGCGGATGCCGGAGTCCAGATGGAGTTCGTTGGCTGGAGGGCTTTCTCTCCTTTTGCGACTGCCCAAACCTTGCTTCGTGTTTGCAAACCTGCCAGGGACGGACTGCGTTGGTTTTCCCAACATCACGGTGCACTGAAATCTGCTCCCTTTTCCAGCCTGGGCAACCCAAGGGGCAGCTGCCTTTTCTCCACTTATCTTTAGGCAGAGCCCAGAGTCGTGGCCGGGGCCACTGCCATCCTGGGCTTATCCTACCCTGGAGACCTCCTCCCAGAGACCTTGTGGTCTCTCCTTTCCCGAGGCCCCTGGGAGGCCATGTTCTGTCCAGGGCATGGAGGGGCCTTTCAGGAGGGAGGCCAGTGGCTGGTCTGTTTGAGAGAGAGGTCTGGGAGGCTGATGGGACCCAGGGGAGCTGTGGGAAGGAGGCCCAGTTCACAACTGGGCATTCAGTCTTTAAAAGAGAACACCTCCCGGGCCTTGGGTTTCCAAACCGTGGCACTGAGGTTGAAGGTTAATATGGTCATTTACCCCTTAAAATTTGAAAGCTGGATTGAAGAACATGAAATTTAAGCCCCTCTTTTCTGCGCAAGATATACAAAAGCCCCAGCAAATCCCAGGACATCATGCTTTAACTCTAGGGATATATATAAATTATAATAACTCTTAGTAGAAGTGGAAGGAGAGCACATAGTCCATTTTACCTCTGAGGAAACTGAAGATCCACAGCATGAAAAATGCAGAAAGACTCTCCCCCAAATAAGTTTATAAACAGCTCCCAGGCTTTTGATTGAATGAGTGCTTTGAGCTCTTCGACATAACGGTTATGTATGGTAGCAACTTTCCAGTTGTAATCATAAAAACCATGTAAATTCTTCTGTCTACAAAAACTTTTCCCTCTTCAATATTCAACAATTATTTATAGTGACAGATGTGTGAAATTGGAAGAATGTGGGTACACCAGACACATTGATGGGGCTGAGAGACAACCTTCGGCTTGAGCAGGTTCGAGGGCTCTGGCGAACATCTGGGTTATTGGATATCTGTGAGCAAGTGTTTGGAATGGTTTTGTAGCTGTAAAAATCCCTCATAGTGAGGATCTCTTGTAGAGAGAGATAAATGAACAGTAATGACAACTGGAGTGTGTGTGGGAGGGATGTGCTTTAGCATCTGGAATGCCTGTTAAAAGTTAATTGCTCCTGGTGATGCGTCCCAGTTTCACCACAAATTTTATGCAATTTAGTGCAAAGATTAAGTGGATATCCCATAAGTAAAATCACTAACAGGGTCAACCATTCTCATTGGGAGGTAGATATGAGACTCTTTGTAATTCCTATGGAGCTCAAAACTGAGAAGAGTCCAGTATTTTTGTAATTCATTTGTGACCTCGGGAACAAAATAGGTTCATGCAGATGAAGTAACTTGAGCAAGGTTACACAGCTAGTAAGCAGTAGGAAAGGTCTCCAAACTCTGTTGGGATCCAAATCCTGTGCTCTTAGCCATCTGTCTTCCCTGGATTGAGAAATATCAACTGTAGGACAGGCATCCACAGGATGTGGGAGTATATGAGGGTAGCTGGGCATGGGCTAGGGGGTGAACAAGTTTTTTTGTTTTCAGTGTACACCGACATATTCTTCCTGGTCATGGTGATGGTAGAAGTGATCCATCTCCATACTCTGATTGTTTCCCTTAATGGCTGATAGTCCAGTATTAGGTACAAAAATGGAAGAGTCACATTAAACCACGTACCAAAGTTCTCTTTCTAGAACTTTCTATAAGCAATAGGCTGGGAATCTGAACATCAGTGGAAATCATTGCATTATAGGAGTGGAAAGAACCAGAAAACGGGACTTAGGTTCTACCCTGGAACTGCCACTAACTCACCCTGTAATATTTGGCAGATCACTTCCCCTCTCTGTACCTCAGTTTCCCCCTCTGTCCAATGACAGAGTTGAACTAAAGGATTTCTTTATGGCCTTTCCAGTCCTTACATTTTGTGATTCAGTTAAGTCAAAAATAGGATGGTAGCGTTGCCTGTAATCCCCTCCAAATCTTGGGATTATTGCTGCTAAAAGGCATCATTCAATTATTAACTGTAATCAACAATAATTATTTGGTGTCTCTAATGTAATAAGTACCTATATATCCTCAAGTAATTTTTTGTGACTATATGAATTATCCAAGAAAGTTGCAGATAACACGATGAAGGGTTGTTTTGATGACGGTTTGCCGTTTCCTTCTGCGCAAGTGGAACGAACTTTCTAACTGTGACTCTTTCTGTGTGCTGGGCCACATATAGAATGCCAGCAAAGGGTTAGTTTAAAATCCTGAGGTGACAATTACCTAGTTGAAGACGAATTTGAAATGCTTCCCCTTGAATAACCAGTGTACAAGGATGCATCGCTTAGATTTTCATAAAGCAACCTTGGAGATCATCTGGTTCCGTCCTGCATGGGATCACACCTCTGTCGGTCAGGTATTCACAGGACCCTGTAGTCTAACCCTTCCTGCTCCTCATTTCTCAGCTGCCTGGGGGCCCTGGGAGCCTCGTCTTCTCCCTTTCTTGTGCCCCTCTCCCCAGTGCCTTTAGAGGGATCTTAACCTGAGCACACCCTCCATGTTTTCCAGGCCAGCGCAGGACATCTCATTGCCGTTGTCAGCCCGGAACTCTCAGCCTCACAGCCCTACTTCTTCCCTCACGTCTGGGGGTTCCTTACCCTTGCTGCAGTCTCCACCGTCCACTAGATTATCTCCTGCCCAACACCCCTTGGTCCCAAACCAAGGAGACCACTCAGCTCACCTGCCTAGGCCGCAGCAGCATTTCCTTGCTAACCAGGCTCACCAGGGGGATCATTACCGTCTCCCCCAGCCTGGCCTGAGTCAGCAGCAGCCGCAGCCGCCGCCGCCACACCATCACCACCATCACCAGCAGCAGCAGCAGCAGCAGCCAGGAGAAGCCTATTCAGCTATGCCTCGGGCTCAGCAGTCGTCTGCTTCGTATCAGCCAATGCCAGCCGACCCTTTTGCCATTGTTTCCAGAGCCCAGCAGATGGTTGAGATTCTCTCAGATGAGAACCGGAACTTGCGGCAGGAGTTGGAAGGATGCTATGAGAAGGTGGCGAGACTGCAGAAGGTGAGGCCCCCCTATGGGGATATTTGAGTCTTTTTGAAATCTTATTGGTTTAATATCGATGTAAAAGTCTCCACTTGTGGGTCCCTGCATGACTTATGGGCGCATCTTCAGGATTCTTATATTTCAAGGTTATAGATGGAGCAAACTTTGGAAAAGCGTTCTGCCTGTCTTTCTAGCAGAAGTAACATTTCGCAGACACCATAGCCCTCAAGAAAGCTTAATTGAGTGTTTGAGAAATACGAAAGGCAGAGAAACTGCTTCAGAAAGTCAAGAACACTGGAGAGGTCTGTGTAGGTGAAGGACCTGCCAGCATAAAGACTTTTCCTTTTGATTATATTTTCCCAAATATTGATTTTGAATGTTAAATATAAACCCATAGTTCCCAGAAAAATCTCACCACTGAAGTTAGATCCTGCCCTGTCTTGTTCTGGAAAGGGCTTAGAGTACTTTTCCAAGTGGCAGTTCTCACGGTAACCCTTTTTCAACACCCTTTCCTTTTCCCTCTTCTTGCTTTGGTCCTTCCCTGCAGATCAAATTCAACATCTGCTCTCTTTCTCTGGTGTGTGTGGGGGGCAGGAGGGGCATAGCACCACAGCTGGGTGACAGGTGACAGCCCTAGGCTGAGGAAGTAGCAAAAGGAGTGTATGTCCCAAGTTCACATTCTTTCCTGGGCCCCTCCTGAGTCTACCGCAGCTGGGACTTTAGCTCTTGAGTGCCCTAAGCTAGGAACCTTACCTCTTGGCTTCCAGTGGCTGTTGGTGAATGGGGTTATGCCTTTGGCAGCCTCTTTACAGCTTTTGTCATTGTGGAGCTCCTGTGGTTTGATCTCCTGACAATGCAGACTGTTCAGGGAGGTGAGGGTGAAGGTGGAGGAGGGAAGGAATGTTGCCTGGTATTGTTCAGCGACTCTGTCCTTAGAAGACACCCAGGAGTGGAAATTTCAGGGGCCTGAATGAAGCTGACAATATGTAAACACCAGATCTGGGTCCTAATGAAGAGGAGGGCTTACTATCAGCTAAGTATTTTTATGTAGCAAAAAATGCTTACCACCTACCCAGTGTTCCCAAGTCTGGATGGGGGTTGTTGGGTAAGAAATGTTTCTTCCCAGCTTTGCCCACAATTACAAATTTTCTCCCTCCTCTCATACCTGCCCCCCCATCACATTGGTACAATAAATAAATTATACTCACACACTAGAAGCAGACTGGCCCATTGGCTGATTAGGTTTAACAGTTGACACCGCTCCCTAAACTCTCTATTCATGGTGGCCCTGACCCCACCTTTGATGCAGTAAACAAAGGATGATGGACCCAGATCTTCTGCAGGCTCTCTTTGCCAGAGGATGGTGAATTTTTTTTGAGGGGGAGGGTGGGTGGCAGGGAAGCGGAGCAGAATAGGATTTGGGTTGTTGTTTTGTTCCCCAGTATGGGGAAAGATGCCTCAACCAAGCATAATCGGGACAGCTTGAGTGTTGGGAGAAGTGAAGGCCGACCCAGTGCTGCAGTGCATTAGAGGCACAGGTTGGGGAGAAGAGGACAAGGAAAGTGGAGAGAATAAGGTAGATATCAGCTGGTGCTAGAAAAAAGAAGGCCCGAGGCTCATGAGGGGAATAAGTAGACAGAATAAGTCTGGAAACCTACCACCATCCTCCCTCTCCCCTGCCCGCAGACCAAACCAATGGATACGCCCTCTTGTGACTTCTTTTCCTGGAAGGTCCTGTTGACAGATGTACAACTTGCCCTTTTGGAGGGAACAGTATCTACAAAGAGGGTAGGGAAAGGATTGGTACAACATCTTGAAAGAGTCCTCTGAACAGCTTGAGTAAAGGGACAGCCTTCCACGAGGATGAGGAGAAAAGGGAACCCTTTTACACTATTGGTGGGAATGTAAATTAGTGTCGCTACCGTGGAAAACAGTATGGAGGTTTCTCAAAAAACTAAAACTAGAACTACCATATGACCCAGCAACTTCGCTCCTGGGTATATATCCGCAAGAAACAAAAACACGAATTCAAAAAGATACGTGTATCCCAATGTTCATAGCAAAATTGTTTACAATGGCCAAGATATGGAGGCCACCTAACTGTCCACCAACAGATGAATGGATAAAGAAGACGTGGTATGTATACACACACACACACACACACACACACAGGAATACTACTCAGCCATAAAAAAGAATGAAACTTTGCCATTTGCAGCAACATGGATGGACTTGGAGGGCATTATGCTTAGTGAAATCAGTCAGACAGAGAAAGACAAATACTGTACATTATCACTTATATGTGGAATCTAAAAAACAAAACAAACTAGTGAATATAACAAAAAAGAAGCAGACTCAAAGATATAGAGAACAAACTAGGGTTAGGAGTGGGGAGAGGGGAAGGGGGAGCGGAGAGATAGAGGCAGGGGATTAGGAAGTACAAACTATTGTGTGTAAAATAAGGTACAGGACTTCCCTGGTGGCGCAGTGGTTAAGAATCGCCTGCCACCGCAGGGGACACGGGTTCGAGCCCTGATCCGGGAAGATCCCACATGCCGCGGAGCAACTAAGCCCACACACCACAACTACTGAGCCTGCGCTCTAGAGCCCACAAGCCACAGCTACTGAAGCCTGCGTGCCTAGAGCCCATGCTCTGCAACAAGAGAAGCCACCGCAGTGAGAAGCCCACACACCGCAAAGAAGAGTAGCCCCTGCTTGCCACAACTAGAGAAGGCCGCGCATAGCAACGAAGACCCAAAGCAGCCAAAAATAAATAAAATAAATAATATTTTTTAAAAGCTACAAGGATATATTGTACACCACAGGGAATATAGCCAATATTTTATAGTAACTATAAATGGAGTATAACCTTTAAAAATTGGGAATCACTATACTGTACACCTGTAACATAATATTGTACATCAAATATAATTCAATAAAAAACCATAAACAAACAAAAAATGGGGACTGCCTTCCAGGTGTGGCATTCTGTGGGGCACTGGAAACCCTTGTACCCTAAAGGCTGCCCAATACCAAGCCTGCTCTTTCAAATGGAAATGTGTATTTTCTCTACTGAGCACTTGAATTTCATGCAAAAGCTTTATCAGGCTCAGGCCTTGCAGATCTTGTCTCTAAATGCCATTCACCAGTTTTCACCTTCTGTGCTGCTATCTTGGTGCCATCTGCAAGGAGAAAAACACTCTCAAGTCTGCTCTTTTCTGTGGTGTAATCCTCATTTGTTTGCAGGCAGTCCTGCCTCAGGCATCATTTTGGAGCTGGGACAGGTGGAATCTAAGTTGTTTGGTAACCCCACCTTTCTCCGAGTCTCCCACGGGGGGCCTGATATTTCTCCCCATAAAGTACCCTGAGCTTTGTTAAGGAGGATAGTGGAAAGCTGAGAAGGAATGCAGAATGGTTGCAGGAGTCAAATTTTATTTGAAAATTGCTTAATAGGCCATGAGGTTTACTTATCTTATACAAATCATATGCAAATATCTCTGTGGTTGTGATATGTGCAATGAAACTCTACTGGTTCCAGAAAGACTCTGGAGTCTAATTTCTTATTTTCTTCCAGATTTGGGCCGATTCAGGGCAGGACCTTCTCTTTGAGGTTTTGTGTGTGTGTGTGTGTGTGTGTTTCCCTTTTACAAGATTTGCTGGGGTGTCATAAAACACAACTCTGATCATGAGTTTCTGTTAACAACTCTGATCGTGAGTTTCTGTTAAAAAATCTGTTCTGGTTTCCCACTGACTACGGGATAAAGTCCAAATGCCTGGCATTAAAGCCCTTTTATGATCTGACTCCAATCTGTCTTTGCAGCCAGATCTTACCAGCTTCCCCCTGTGTACCCCACAGCGTCCAGCCAAACGAGACTACTGGTCATTCTGGGAATGCATTCGCTCACTCAGAATAGAATACCCTTCCCCTCACCTCTGCTCATTGAAATCTGACCCAGCTTTCAGGATCCGACTCTAAATGCCACCTCCTCCCTGAAATTCTTCTCCTCTCACTTCACCCCCAAGCAGGAATAACCTCTTCCTCCCCTACACTTTATAACTTTACTCCTACTTTTCTTAATAATGTATCTTTCCCTATATTCTTTTACTTGATTAGACTGAAAGCTTCTTGAGGGCAGTTATAATGTCCTCATTCATATCTACACACCCTACAGTGCTTTAAAGAGTTCTTGTAATACTTGGCCCCTGGCAAATGTTTGTTAAATTGAACTGAACTAACTACATGAGGCTGAGGCTTCGGGTTTTTAGGGTTCACCTCTCCCACTGACTTGCTCTAGAAAAGGCCGTTGAAGTCTTCTCTCTGCTAAAATGGGGAGAGGTACCCTTGTGTAGGCCAATATCATCCCGGATTGAAATAAACATATGAAAGCCCTTTGAACACTCTGCAATAACTATATACATTATTATTAATATTTTCAAAATTAAGAAATTCTTATTTGGAAAGGAAAATCATTTATAACTATACTTATGAAATTTATCCTCTCTTACCACCTTCTCTGAAGGCAGAAACATGTATTTGTTTTTAACCTGAGGAAATCTCGTGACCTGGTGAGTTAATTACTGAGCTCAAAGTTGAACTTAGAAATTCTTCCAGGAAACTTTTCTCATCTGACTGTGGTATGCTTGCCTCCTGGCCATCTGTAAAGCCCTGGGAGAAGTTGTCATTAAGGATTTACATATATGTTTTCAGATCGTCTTCCCCATCAACTTCCTGTCATCATCACTATCTTTCATTTTTGTTGTTGTTCAGGTGGAGACAGAAATTCAGCGTGTCTCAGAGGCATATGAGAACCTTGTGAAGTCATCCTCCAAAAGAGAGGCCCTGGAGAAAGCCATGAGAAACAAGCTTGAGGGCGAGATTCGAAGGATGCATGACTTCAACAGGGATCTGAGAGGTGAGGGAATCACTTCTGAAGCATCAGTCAAGATGGTGAAGGGAACAATAAGGTCCTACTGTAAACAACGAGGTCCTACTGTATAGCATAGAGAAGTATATTCAATATCCTGTGATAAACCATATGAAAAAGAATATAAAAAAGAATGTATATATAAATATGTATAACTGAGTCACTTTGCTGTGCAGCAGAAATTAACACAACATTGTAAATCAACTATACTTCAATTTAAAGAAAAGGATGGTGAAGGGAAGGGCTAAGCTAAGGAACACATGGCGAGGCTTCTAGGTCTTGTCCAGCCCACTAGGATAGTCAGCAAATTGCAGAGCATAGACCAGGCTAGGTTTTCGTGACTACAATAGTGTCTGGTCCTAAGCTTTCTTAATCAAAGTGGGATGAACTGATGTGTGAATCAGACAGTATCCCTCCCGGGTCTCCTGGACCCACTTGGCCTGTCCCCATAGTCTGTATTACCTCTCTTCCTTTCCAGGTTTAAAGATTTTGTAATAACTTTGATGATTTTTTTTCCTGGTGAATGAAAGCTATCATATATTCAGGGATGGATTCCTTGGTTGGAATTTAGAAATCCGCACTAAGGTTTTGTCAGTGAGGAGTGAAAGTATTAAAGTACTCACCTCCTCCTTCCCTGTCATGGTCTAGTATGGTTTTGGGATCCACATTTGCAAACCTATATCTGTGTCACCCCTTCTTGTGTAACAAGAAGAGACAGGCTTGTTTTGCCCAAGATCACTGTTTAGAGGGCAAATAGCATGTGCTTGGAAGTTTGTCCTTAGGGCCCTGTTGATTGTCTCCAAATTCCACAGAGCGTCTAGAGACGGCCAACAAGCAGCTTGCAGAGAAGGAATATGAGGGGTCAGAAGATACCAGAAAAACCATCTCTCAGCTCTTTGCAAAAAGTAAGTCTGAAAGCTTCAGCAGCAGGTATTAATATGTGGGTGGGAGTGAGGTGTATGAAAAGGTTACACAGTTCTATTTAGCCTTCTAGAACAGCCAGGGCAGAGTGAATGTCATCTAAGGATTCTTTTTCCTGTTCAAGCATGAAGTTGGGAGATTGTGTTCTTTTCCTTCCGGCCAAGAAGGCTGCTTGCTGCAACATCTAGTCACATCAACATAACTCCTTCTGTATTGAAACAGAGAAGCCCCTTGGAATCCCTGCTTTTTGTCATGCTAGCTGAAAAGGACCTTGATAAACTTGGGGTTCCTTAATATTGAAGGGATTTATCATTGAAGGCTGCATGTGTTGGCTCTGGAAGAGATGGGATTAACATGCAGGATTAATGATTAGTGCTTAGAATACCCAACTTGTACCTGGGGCTCCCTTAAACACCCTGTATTGTATCATATCATTCCATGTTGGGGGATTGCAAGGGTAGCTGTAGGGAGACCGCTGCTAAGGCCTCAACTAGTGACTCTGGTGTGGAGTTGGAGGGTGTGGGGGAGGGCAGAACTATGTCTTCCTCCTAATAGTGTTTCCTTTGTCTGGAAATACTCCTAGGACCCTGACAATGAATTAATCTTCTTCTTTATCGGGTCCCTAATGGACTCCACCCAGCTAGACAATGCCTCATTCTTTCCAATTGCCACAGTAAAACCAGCAATAAAAACTACACAGTGGATTGAGTCCATAGGGAGAGTGAATTTCGGGGAAAACAGATGATCTACCCTGACTCCTGCAGATGCCCATAGTTGGTATCCCCTACCCCTAGCCTCCACCAGTGTGGTTCCCAGCTGGAGGGTGCTTGGTGGGGACTTGTCAGGCCCCATCTTTGCTGGGCCTCCACATGACCCTTTCAAGTCATTCCATGCGGCTTCCAGTCAGCTTTTACAATTTGTTTGCTCTTCACTTAACAATATCTCCCTCCCTTCCTGGGTTGTTCTCTTGTGCTTTGGCTTTAGAACTAGGGCTTTTTTTTTCTTCCTCATTTCCCTGAGCCTCCTGTTCCTCTGTCAGTATGTCTTAGAGAAAGGAATGTAGTTTTTCTGGTGTCATCAGTGTTTAGTGTAAATTGTTGTGAAGTTGCTTTTGCAGTGTCACAGTTACCTCGGAAGCTACTTCACTGGTGGAGAGGGTGGCAGCCTCCCAGCATAAAACAAAACAGACAATGTATGGATTCTTGGCCCTGGATCTGCTACTTCACACTTCTCCCTGCATGGAGATGGTATTTCAGGTGTCCTAGGAGTTCTGCTGCTGGTTTATAAAATGTGGTAATTTAGTAGGTCAAATTGTATTCACAGCAGGGTGAAAGACTGTCAAATGGTTCTAGAAGGGAAAAGTGGACTCTACCTAGTAGGCAGGGAAGAGGACATGACTTTAATTTCTTTTGCCTTTGGGCGTCAACAGGGCGCCACAGGATTGGAAGTGTGTCAAGAGCCAAGAAAGCCCTCTTGAAAAGGCCCCCTAGAGAGGCCAGACCAATGCAATCCTAGGAGAAGGCCGTGTGGTACAGTATAAAAGGCTTAGAACAACCTGGCCTTAAGTGTGGGCTCCACTACTTACTCTCCAATTGTGGGACCTGGTACAAGTTACTCAAGCCCTCAGAGGCTCTGTTTTCTCATATGCACGATGGAGAAGAGAATAATACAACACCTGCCGTGTATGGTTGTTCTGAGGATTAACTTAGTACAATACTCGGTATGCAATAAGTATTCAACAAATGTTTATTTCTTCCCAAGGTACATCTGAATAGATATGTAAAGTCAGAGTGGGAAGGAAGGTGAGGCTGTCCTATTAAAGTCTTTCCTACAAACTTATATATCAATGTCTTGAGAGGAAGGGCACTCTACCTCCCAATGAGAATCAAAACCTCTCATTTGAGTTTCTGGTATGAGGTCTGTCCTAGTTAAAAGGGGAGGGACCTAGAAAGGCATGAGGCATAACTACATGTGTCATGGTCATCTGTAGCTACAATGTGATCATGGATTGACCTCAGTTAGAAAATCATGTTAGTGAGTAAAGGTTTTATGCATTTTACGAAATACCATTTTTATATCAATTTAATATACTGTCATGAGGAAACAATGGGGAAAATTTGTGGAGGCTCAATTGCTCATTGGCCAAGACAAGACTGAGAAATAAAATTGAGGAGACAAGCCTACCTGTTCTTCTGACATATGTGTGTGTGTGTGTGTGTGTGTATGTGTATGTGTGTATATTCTTCTTTGTATAATACCTTCCACAACACTTTTTACATCTACTTTCTCACTGCTTCTGCACAACCACCATTGTTAAGTGACTTCCGAATTTATACAGCAAGTTAGTGGTAGAGCCAGTGATAAGAGTCCAGATCTTGGTGTCCTGGTTCTTGTGGCTGTGTGTGAGAACACTAGAGCGTCTAGTAATGGGGATTATTGTCAGTTTTGCTCAGGTAAGGTTTTGAGCTAGCTCTGGAATGGCAGTATTGATATTTCATGTCCTGATAGATAAGGAGAGCCAACGGGAGAAGGAGAAACTGGAAGCGGAGCTGGCCACTGCCCGTTCTACCAACGAGGACCAAAGGCGACACATTGAAATCCGAGACCAGGCCCTGAGCAACGCCCAGGCCAAGGTGGTAAAGCTGGAGGAAGAGGTATGTGTAGTTTCCTCGGGTAGCATATGAGCCTAAGGGTAGAAGAGCTGGGGAACCAAGGGCACTGGGGGCCCCCCACTTTGGCGAACTGGCAGCTGCATCATCCCCCAACAGGAAGGTGCCATCTGCTACTTCTAGTTATAACTGTGCTGATGTGAGTAGACTTTGATTTGTTTTTTCTTCTCTTCAAGTTCCTTCTTTTTGCTCCAGATTAGAAAGTCACCAAGGTCGAGGATAAATTTTCATTCGCTCATTCATATAATAAGCTAATCAAAAAAAAATTACACGTGTGTGTATGTATACATACATACACACACACACACACTTTTAAGGTACTCCAAGGATGTTGAAATCAGAATGGTCCTTGTCTCCCCATGCTCAGTGGGAAGTTGGTCCTCTCAGGCAAAAAAATGAATCTTGAGGGCTATGCCTCTTGTTGGATTTATTTTGCAGATTGATTTTTGAATAGAAGCAATCTTGGGGTGCCTGGCACAGGATGGGATCCAAGGACCATTTACAGTTTATGGTAGGCCAAGAGCTCTGCCCTGGCTCTTACTGGCTAGGTTCTGGAATGTAGGTATGTGGTAGGGTGAAGTTCTCAGTTATTTGTGTGCAAGGATGGAGCCTTTCCTTGACAAATGCAAGGGCCCCCAAACTACTAAGCATCTGATTAATATGTATCTGATTACTCTCAATGTAGATGTTACTCAATTGCAACACTAAGCTGTGCTTATATGAAATAGAGGGAACTTTGCTGCTGGCCTGTCATTCATTAATCTTGGATGTCAGTTGTCATTGTATTGGAGTACTACTAGGTCTTAGATGTTTTGCACTTCAGGGAATGGGTATATTCCAGCAAAAAAATGATGCTAAAATGTAACTTGGTAAAGAAAATTTCACATCTCACTGACTTGTCTCTTCTAAAATTGGAATTGTTTTAAAAGAAAAAAATAGCCTCCATTATAAGAAGCTGAACTCTTTATAAACTTGAGATTACAGAAAAGTGTTTAGTGACCAAACCTTGAGCATTCTGGCTATTGCAGGTGAGGTATCTTTCCTACTCTCATTCATTGCCTGCTTCCTCTCCCTTAGTAAGAATGTCTAGTTCTTAAAGATCTCCCGACTTACGGATATCCTTTGATTTCTTTCGTGGGTGTTAACACACTTGTTGGAGCTATATTGTGGGCATGATTTTCTAGTAGGTGATGCCATCTAACCTATGATGTCCTTTAACCTGAATTGCTTAATTGTTAAACTTCAGGTTGTATAAAGTCAGGCTGATGTTCTGCTTCATCAGTTGTCTAGATCAGAAATACTGCCAAGTTGCTTTATTGAAAATGAGGGATACTTGTACATGCTTGGTGTCCAGGTCTTAAGAGCTTAGCACACCCTTTAGCCAGCCCTTCGCCATACCTCATATATTCCCTTCTTTTCCCTTTTTGCAAGGAAATGACAGAGTAAATTACAGGACAGGGATAAGACTGTATTCTTTTAGAGAAGGGAAAACTGAGAGACCCGCTGAGTAGTTTGCTCGTGGTCACATGGCAAGTCTTGGGCAGAGCCAGGAATAAAACTGGAATCTCATGACTCTTCATTCCCTAGACCCTGCTGCCTGTCTCCCTGTCTGAATCATCCTTTGGTTCCACTCCCAAAAAGAAAATGTGGGCGCCTGTTCAGATTTAGTAACCTCTGCATCTTTTAATTTGAAAAGAAATTGCTTTACCCATTGGACCCCTGTTTTTCAACAGACTATGAGAAGCTTGTCTGGACTGCTTTGAGATTGGGGTATATAAACAGCCCCACTGCCCCTCCTGGAAGGGTGCCCCTCCAGTTGGAGATAAATGGAAACAAAGATTCTGCAACCATCTTGGTTTGCAGTGTCTGAGGGCTCAGTGGTAACTGGTTGTTAATCATGGAAATAGTATACTTGTACGGAGAGGATCTTAATCTGTAGTTCCCACCGGGCAGCCCTCACTGAAACAGTTGCCTGACATATATTTCTGACTTCAGACTTCTGAGGCTTTTCTGGGAATTTGTTCCAGAGATTTTTAGTCATTTTCCAAGGCCCTGCTCCAAAATATGTAGATTTACAATTTAAAGAAGAAGCTCTAAATATTGGGCTAGGATTGAATGATGGCATCTAGTGGTCAGAGATATCTCACATGAACTCATCAATTATTGTTAATTTTTTAGTCCTCATCCAACCTGTCCTTTTGCATGGAGTCTAGTTGTTGGGAAATTCTGAGTTGCTGTTGCTAAAGGAGGCGGAACCTTTGATGGGGAGAGCAAGCTTCTACCCAGTGGAATCAGAGGCAGAGGCCATGTAATGCCTTCCAGACTCTCAAGCCAGATCACCTCTAGCACATATAGGGGCTTTAAACCACATCTCAGGGAAAATCCACAGATTCCTATTTTCCTTTTCATTTTAGTAGCCTATCAGAGCTGAGTCTGCTCCTGGGTGGTATTTGTCCTATCTTCTCCATAATATTCAAAGGAAAACATTCCTTTCCTTTATCTTCAAAGACAGGAATTGATAACTGAAGTTTTGCTTTTTTGCTGTGACTCAACCCTCACTAGGTCTCATTTTTCCTGGGGTAAAATGTTTAAGTACAGAACGTTTAGGAGGTATTTAAGGTGAGTAGGTAGCCCTGGAACTAATCTAGTAAGGTTTCTTCATTGTGATTCCTTCACAAAATTAGCGAGCATTTCTAAATCAATAAGAGTATTCACAAATAGAAAATATATCCCTCTATCTGTTGGAGATGGCTCAAGTCAGGTCATGTTGGAAGGCAGAGGGATATGTCAGATGCCTGCCTATGTCTCATAGAAACAGATAATTTAGTTATGGCTTACAAATGGCACCATGCATTTTCCTTAGAAGTTCTTCTAGGGAAAACCTCTCTAGTCTACTTAGCAAATGAGAATTAGGGGAACTTTTCCAAATTAAGCCTTTATTCTAGGGAGTATTTTCTTAGCCTACTAAGTGCAAGGCCACTCAGGTTTAACTATTTTGCGTTGCATCAAGATGGTCAGGTTGACACATATATTGACTCATTATGTTGTACACCCGAAACTCATGCAATGTTACAAGTCATTTATATCTCAATAAAAAAAAAAAGATGGTTAGGGAACGGTTATGACTACTTTAATGGTCTGAAGACTCTTGCATATATTTATGTCTTTCTCTTTACAAGGTCCTCATTTAGATACTTTTCCTAAAATCCATTCCATCTTTTTAATCCTATTAAGTCTTTTGCCCATGACACTCAACATTCACTGTGCTCTAAGCTCTATACAGAAATGGTGCCTCAGGCTTACAGAGAACTTTCTCCTGCAATCACAACTTCCTTCCTCTTCCAAGTTCAGCACAGATTCTCTCACAGACCCTGCTCTGCTGACATCGAGGGATACGGTATCTTGCTGAGAAGGGGATAGCACTCTAAAGAGCAGACCTGTTTTTTGGTGATTCACTATAATCCAGGTCTTGCCACCAATCTACAGCTTATGCAGCAGGAAGCTGGCTGGCGTAAATGGTGCCTTTCCATCCCTGCCCTTATCTTTCGGGACACGTAGGTCCTGTTGAAGTGGAGGTTCATTAAACTCCAAGTCAAAAGAATTCTGTGTCCTACAGCAACCATGGTATTCTCCCATTCAAAGAGACCTCCCTCTGCCCCCCACTAATTTGACCTCACTGGAGAGTTTTGACAGATGCCTGGCATATCCACTCACAAGGCTCAAGGCAGCCCAGGCTTCTGGCCGGCTGCTGTCTTATGATGATCCAGAGCCGAGCCACTGCTTGGGTAATTGTTTCAGGGATGGTGGGAAAAAGGCCCTGGCAAGATCAAAGAGGGAAGATGCTGCGGGTGGGCTGCTTACTGAGCAGAGTGCATAGGAAGGGATAGAGCGAAATGTGGGAGGGCTGGCAGAAAGAGCCAGTGAGCCTTGTTCTTTGGCTTTAGGCTAGATTGACAGCCACAGAGATTCAGGGGAAAAAAGGACCCAAGTGTTAACCTTTTCTCAACTGCAATGTCTGGTGCAGACATTTAGACATTGCAGTGAAATCTCTTAGTGGCAGTGCATTTTCCAGAGTCATTTTGCCACTCCTCTCAATTCTCCAAAACTAAATTCATATTGTTTCACCTCATTTCCACCATTATTCTTCATGGTTCATATTTTCTCTTATTTCTAGATCTCTTGCCATTTATTTGATTTGTCTCTTTGGTTTTAGAGATACATGATTTTCTGTTATCACACCTATCCACACAGCACCATAACTAGTCTCCTTCTTTCCCAATATTAGAGGAAGATGTCCTAGGCATAGACATTTATATGTCTAATCCAAAATAATCCTCAAACAGTAGGATTTTGTTGGTATAGGTAAAACTCATACAATTGTTATAATGGATTATAAATGTGATAGAAGATCTGAGGGTATGAATTATGTGTGCATTGAGAGTATTGATAGGAATTCAGATAAAATACATATCTACCCAGGAATCTTCCAGAGTGTTCTGTTGACTTATTTGAAGGGCATTTCATCTAAGGATGACTTTTCCCATATTTATGGCAGCATATTTTCTTTGAAGTAGGTATTGCTCCACTCAGTATAAGAAATTATGTTCCCCACCCCCAATAGAGGTGGAGCTACTTCTCAAAGCTTGATTTTCTCAGTTTTTCCTATGATTTTGGCTTTTGAAATTCCCAAATTGAAAGTCTTGTGTATTTTTCTTTAGCCTCCTTAAGAGAATGAACTCCATTCCCTTGGTAGAAAGTTTCTAGGCGTGGTTTTTTTTTTTTTTTTTTACTCTTCAATTCTTTTAATATCTACCAGTAGACCACAGCTTCTTGGCAGTGGACACAGGCAACTTGCTAATACCAGGGTAGTGTTACCAAATTGCTTCAGAGGGAACTCTTACTTGGAGCCGTGGGCTCCTGGGCAAGGCTAAATAAGATCAAATGGAAATCACTGAAGGCTCATGGAGTAACATATAACTTAGTTGTATGAAGGAGAGGAGCAAAGAAAGTACACTTCAGTTGTGACATTTGTGACACCATAAGTGTTTGGAGTTCTGGGTGATAGAAGGGAAGATGAAAACCAGACATAATGAAGGATGGCCTCTGTGACACTGGACTTAGTTCTGTATTATTGGTCTCAATGTCCTTTAGTCATCAGAGTGTGGGTATATGTTGGTGTTCATCTACCTAATAATAGTAGCCCACCCCCTCTATCCATATTATATATTTTTATTATTTATTAAGACTTTACTTTTTTAGGGCAGTTTTATGTTCACAGCAAAATTGAGGGACAGGTACAGAGACTTCCCCATATACTCATTGCTGCCACATATGCACAGCCTCCCCTGTTATCACCTTCCCCCACCAGAGGGGTACATTTGTTACAGCTGATGAACCTACATTGACACATAATCACCCGAAGTCCATAGTGTACATTAGGGTTCACTCTTGGTAGTATACATTCTGTGGGTTTGGTAAATGTATGTAATTATATGTATACATCATTATGGTATCATACAGAATATTTTCACTGTGCTAAAAATCCTCTGTGTTCTGCCTATTCATTCCTACCATGTATTTTTAACCTTTCAAAAATATTTCCAAATACTTACTACATCCCCACAATGAAGCTTGGAAGTTTCAGTAGAGTAGGAAATTAAAGTGCAGACAGTTTATACAGTTAGTAATACATCTAGAAGAAAACCCAGATCTCTTAATTCCAAAATATCCCATACTATGCTTTGTCTGCCAGTGAATAAATGGAGAAGGTCGATGATTAAATCACTTCCTTACAAATGGCTGAGACAAATGGGTAGCTTTAGGGGCCCTAGAGGTAATTTTGTGTATAGCCATCCTTGAAAAAATAAATTTGAAAGACATCTGCAGTTGTTGGAAGGAGGGAAGAGATGCCATCACGTGGTATTCATTTGCAGGGATCAGATTTTCCTGAGTCAGAAGGGGGTTAAGAGATCTGCCAAATGCTTGGGAATGGGTTCAAATTATTGCAGAAGTGCAATGGAAAAACATGATTGATTGAGCTCAAGAGTATTTGCTCTATTCTTCAATAGGTTGCCTTCCTGCTGTTCTTCCTCCCAATTTTATGACTCCCCTTTAAAAACTTATCTCTTAATAGGAATGATCTGAAACCCTTATCTTGACTTTCCAAGCAAAGTGAATACATTTATGAATGTGTGTGTTTATTATTTTTATATTTTCACTGTTACAGCTAAGCTATGCTCATTCTTGTTTTTGTATTTGACAGTTATTTAATATTAACTGGTCACCAAGAGTGTAGTGAAAAATGAACTAGATCTAGAACCTAAGAGAGATATATATGAAGGAAAATAGAGGGCCCTATCCTCAAGTGGCTTATGGGGTACTGCCCTTCAATGGGGCACAGACTTTGTCTTGCCTCCCATTGCATCACTACTGCTCTCAGATGTAGAATAGGGCCTGATGTGTGATAAACATTTAGTAAATATCTGTTGAATGAATGAATCCACACTTGAACAAAATCTTATAAAATGACTGCTAATAGAGTGCACGTTATAAGAGGCTCTAGGGAAAAGCAGCGATCAGGGTCAGGTAAGATTATTCAGGAAGAACTCCTTGAGAGTTTACTGATATGGTGAGGGAGGATGAAGAAATGATCAGACTAATACAAAGGTTGATCATTTGCATAGTAGGCCTGGTAGAATTGTAAGGCAGTAGGAGCCTAGAACATTGACAAAGGCATTTCTAAGAGGCATATCTAGGATGGACAGGGGACAATGAGACAGTAGATAGGGGGGTGAATTGAAAAATACCAAGTGGTTTAAAATATGGATGAGAAAGAATAGCTGTGGTCTAAAGAAGTGAGAGAGGAGGTGTAAAGTTGCCTTCGATATATAGTAGGTACCTAATCAATAGTAGTTCAGTGGATGTGCTAGCAGTAGATTGCTTTTGTTCTTAAATAAGGCAGTGCCATAACGTTCTACTTGAGCAAGTCTGTTATAGCAATTGTATGTCAGATGGACTGACTGTGCGTGTGTGTGTGTGTGTGTGTGTGTGTGTGTATTCATCTGTGCATATGTGCTTGTGTGTAGATGGGAGAGGGCAACAAAGTAAGAAGATCTATTAGGTTATTATTCTAATCATTTAGTTGTGAAATAAGGACTTAAACTATGTAGGCTATGAAAATATAAGGAAATGAAAGAATATGAGAGATGTTATTTAAAATTAAGATATAGTGACAGATTGGATATGGTGGTCAAAGGAAAGAGGGAAGAAAGGACAATAATTCCAAGATTTGGAGACTGGAAAAACAGGACAAATGATTATAATGGCTGAACTATTGAAGGGATATATCAGTTTGGATAAAGATGAAAGCACATTGGGGCACATTGTTTCAGAGTGAGAAATCTTGCCCTCAGCTAGGGGTCCGTGACTAAAGAGAGTCATAATAACATTAAAATATGAATATAAGCAGTTGTGAGAATTGTGGCATGAAGGAAATCTCCAGTAGTGCTGAAGTGGAGAGCAAGGTTTCTCAACCTCAGCATTATTGACATTCGGGGCCAGATAATTCTTTGGTGATAGTGACGGAGGAGGCTGTCCTGTGCATGGTGGGGTTGTTGAGCAGTATCCTTGGCTTCCAGTCACAAGATACCGATAGCAACCTACCCCCAGATGTAACAACCAAAAATGTCTCCACACATTGCTAAATGTTCCCTGGGGATAAAATCACCCCCAGTTAAGAACCATCAGTATAGAGGTAAAAGAGTAAACTACCATAGATTGGACCTTTGGGGTATAGCAGGAGATGGGGATGAAATTGGAAGGGAAGGTGGGTCTAAAAGATCAAGACAGAAAGTAAGAATGATTTAAGGAACCATGTTAGGAGAACACAGGTTTAGGGAAGCTAGGGAAGGGGGGTTTTGACAGGTTTTTGAAAATTGGCATTTGGTAAGAAAATTTAAATGGATGGAATGAGTTCCCCCATTCACTGAGTATCTAGAGGGAACTCGGTTCTGGCTCCTTCTAGAGATCTGTGGGTACTTGTCTCTACACCAGAACCACTACCTTGGCTTTAGAAACTTTTCAAGTGAACTTTCACTTCCTTGAACACTAAAGGCATAGAAAAATAAATCATCTAGGATCCTATGGAGAGTACACACCTTATGTGATCTGTCTCTTACATGTACATACACACAAACGAAGGCAGGACTTTTATGGGGTTTTTTTTACCTCCAAGAATATGCCTATACAGATTTCTAGGATCCCATTTTGTCCAGTCCCCTTAGTTACTGGTCAGTGTTGAAGATGAAAAGGGGAAGCTTAGATTCATAAAATATTTGTGAATTGAAAGACTATTAGATAGACATCTGCCTATCCTACTGTTGCTGTTTTTTTGTTGCTTTTTCTAAACTTCTTAAAACCTAGTGGGCAAGGCGTTCCTAAGAGAGAGAATGCCATATCCAAAGGCAATGAGGGCTAAAATACAAGGGGGTCCTTGGGAACCTAAAGTTATTTAACTATGCTGAAGTGTCAAGTGTGAAAAGATGATGGAGTGAGGTAAGATGGGAAGCCCACTCTTTAGGGCAAAAAGACAAAGCACAAGAACATATATACAGTAGACCCTTGAACAACACTGGTTTGAACTGTGTGAATCCACTTATATGCAGACATTTTCAGTAGTAAATACTATAGTACTACACGATCTGCCATTGGTTGAATCCCTGGATATGGAACTGTGGATATGGAGGAACCTCATATATGGAGGGCTGACTATAAAGTTATACATGGATTTTCAACTGCAGGGAGGGTCAGCACCCCTAACCCCCGTGCTGTTCAAGGGTCAACTGGATATTCATATGTATCTTCAAAGATGTAACAGTCTTTTCTTTGAAATTTTTATGTAGAACCCTCATTGTAAAACACATAAAAGTGGAGCCACTTGATACAACTCACCCATTGTAGTGGCTTCTGAAGCACTCCTTAGAACACTAGGACTGTGGAACACAGTTTGAAAATCACTCCAAGGGCTGGCACCTTATCTATAAAGGACCAGATAGTATATATTTTCAGTTAGTACATATTTTCAGTTTTGTGGACCGTAGAGTTTCTTTTGCAACTGCAACTGCTCAACTCTGCCATTATGGCAGGGAGGCAGCCCTAACCAATAGGTAAATGAATGGGCATGGCTGGATTTGGCCCACTGCTGACCATTTTGGTTTGCTGACCCCCCAAAACCCCCATCATTTTTTTTTAACAAATGGGGACTCTGAGGCTGAGAACAGGGAAGCAAATTACTATTAAAAACAGAGCTAAGACAAGAACCCAAGTCTCCTGATTGCCACCTTGTTCCTTTACCTTTCAATTTGCTGTCAAATAGAAATTCCTGGTGTGTGTCTGTGTGTGTGTGTGTGTGTGTGTGTGTGTGCGCGCGCGCGCGCGCGCGCATGTGTGTGTGGCAGGGAATGAGCTCTGCCTAAGTGTCTTTAGTTAAACAGTACCTTTGACTATAGGTAAAGTATCTCTCACAAAGTGGAGGTGCCCTCTAAATCGTGTCATTTTGAGAGAATATGGTGTCCTTGCAGCTACTCAGTACTCTCTTCTAATTGTATCTCCAATGAAAGGCCTTGCCCTATAAAGATATCTGAAGCTCGGGGCTTCCCTGGTGGCGTAGTGGTTGAGAGTCCGCCTGCCGATGCAGGGGACACGGGTTCGTGCCCCAGTCCGGGAAGATCCCATATGCCGCGGAGCAGCTGGGCCCGTGAGCCATGGCCGCTGAGCCTGAACGTCCGGAGCCTGTGCTCCGCAACGGGAGAGGCCACAACAGTGAGAGGCCCGCGTACCGCAAAAAAAAAACAAACAAAAAAAAGATATCTGAAGCTCTGTTGCATGAAGGGTTTGAGGCCTAGTGTTATATGTCTTCCTGGGGAAAAATAGCTGTGTTTTTAATGTCTTAATTGGTGTGTTAATTAGAGTTATTGAGATAATGAGAACCATGTCAAGGCTATCTGGAATGAATGCTCAATGTTGAGAGGACTAGAGTATGTGTGACTTGGGATTAACTTTTTCTTTAAAAAAGAAAACTCTGTGCACTTTTTGTGCCGGACACTCTACTAAGCACTTCATTTGTTATCTCATTTGCTCCTTTTAGAGGTATATCAAATTATCATCATCTCTATGTTATGTATGAATGAGTAAAGGGAAGTTCAGGGAGATTAAGTAGCTTTCCTCAGGTTGCATACCTAGTAAGTGGGGAGCCAACATTTGGACTGGGGTAGCCTGAGGCCAGAGCTCATGACCTTAACAATTTTACTGTATGGCCTCTCTCTTTACCTAGAAGGAACCATTGACATTTCTGATGGCATTGAAAGGTGAAGTTGGGGATCTAGGATGTCTTAATTACTGAGCTAACATTTGAGGAACTTAGCACAGGAGATAAGTTTATAGAAGAGAGGCAGAAAAGGGGATTTACCATAATGAAGGAAAAAGTGAAACATATAAAGTTCAGGATAGTACAGGTGTCAATAAGCCGCATAAGACCTTTGTTCTTTTCTATGTATAGATGAGATCTAGAAAACATAGAATATGTAACTTAGAAGATAGCCTACTTTGTGGATTGCATCTTTATAGGGTCTTGCACTGGTAGCTTCCAACAGTTGTCCTTTTGTACCCTAAATTACCTAGGTATTAAGCATTTACCAGGTGATCTTGGTGTTTATGGCTGAGCTGCACTTTTTCTTGGTCCTGTATATAGGTATTGTGATTCACAATTGGACATAAAGTTAAGAGATTCGTTAGGGAAGATGTAAAAGTTTCCCTCAGAGAAAACTATGATAGGCAAAGCGTTTGGTGAATTTTTAAATTATCTGGAAAAATTCCTGGGGATTTGGATATTATGTTGTAAAATTTTCTCTCTTATTAAAATAGTTATTTCGGGGACTTTAATGTCCGTGACTCTTGGTTTTAATATCTGCAAATGTCCTTGATTTTCCATACTACTAGATTGTTATTTGGATCTGCTGACATAATAGATTGGCACTTTGCACAATAAAAAAAAGATATGCAAAAAAAAAAGGAAGTAGAAGAATTGTGCCAACAATAGAGGTCCTGGTACCTTGTGGAAAATCATCCCAGTGGCAAAGCATGATGGGATTTTCCTTGGCCTGGTTTGTGGAAGTTGTCTGACTTGTGTGACTATCTTCAGCCAACTCAGAAAACTCTCTGGGCCTTTATTGCTTTTCCCTTCCAGACAGTTGGCTCAGTGACTTCCACTGCTGGGGATTCCTTAGCTAAGACACTGAGGATTCCTTTCTCAAGAAGGGCAGGGCATAGAGAAATACACCTAGTCCTGACTGCTTATTTTTCAGTTCTCTGAGCTTACGTTGCAGTACTTTACCATCAAGGCAAGAACTGCATACTATCTAACTTTAATTGCCTTTAAGTATAACTCCTGTAAGCCTCAGTAATTATAGTTAACACTGTCTGCATTAACATCGCACTGCTCCCCTAGGGTTTTCAGAGCGATTCACAAATAAGTGCATTCAACTTTAAATAGCTCATCAGGATTATAGAACCCAAAAGGCAAAGGATAGAGGATATTTCCTGCTCTTCAGTTATTCAAAGCTTAGCAAATAGGAAGGCAGAGGCATCCATGGCCTAAAGGTCTTGATTGCCCTAGTCAGTGTTATTACAAATAGTCGCATTTCCCAGGAAAGAAAGGTTTAAGCTTATCGAGAGGATGAGAATGGCAATTTTTGTTTCTTTTATTAACTAGGGAAAGGTCTAATGGATAAAAACATTTAGACTTATAACTCACCTCAACTGGTTTACAAGGCTAGATTGAACTAGGCCTTGGAATGAAAGGAAATGTCAAGAAGTGTAGCACGAATTTTTAAAGTTTTCCCAGTCACCTAGGCAAGGCATAATGCAAGTCTGGTAGGAAAATATAAGTTTTCTTCCACCTAGAGAAAGTTCAGCAATTCTAATTTGGAGAGAGAGCAGTTATAAGACAAGGAGAGTTTCCCCATTAGCACATGCCATTGCTGTCTGAGTGGACATTCTAGAGAGCAGTGATTTGGACCCATTACCACGAAGGTCTTACCTGGTTTCTGCAATGAGGGTGTCAGGTTGGTTCTGCTGCTCTGGCCCCAGCTAAATGGATGTGGGCAGTGCTGGTAAAGTGGGTAACCTCTTACACTGCAACTGTCTATCTAGGTATCTCAAGGGCTTGAGAATTTGTTGGAAAGTTAGAGTTGAGCTGAATTCTTGAATTTCCTTTGGACCATGTTATCAATAATATTTTCACATTTAAATCTTAATAATGAGAGTATCCCTAACCGCAGGTTTCACGAAAATAATAATAACAGATGTGACCAGCTTGGAAGAATTTCTACTTTAGAAAGAGTCCATGCGTTGATTTTATTAGCAAGAGAGGCACCCGCACAAGTATTATAGGTATGAAGAAGCACCGTATGCTCATTCCTAACAATTTGGGAAGGCTGCACTTTCCCCTATCTTCTTAGGTGTTGAGGGTATGTATGCCTTCTTTAAAAAGCTCTGAAATTCTCTTCATTCCTTCATTTCAACGGAGTCGGGGATTTACCATGATGGAATTTGCCTTGGAAGTTACAAGGGTACAAAGAACTCAAACTCTTAGTCCCAACCTGCTTCTATCTTTGTTTTTGGTTATGGTTCATAAGCTTGCAAAGAGGAAGAATCATATTTGATCTCATTTAGTCTTAGATTTGATTCATTACTTTGCATCTTTAGATCTCTTTAAAGGTCCCAGAGTGATAGTTGAGAGATTACGGTCCAATGTTATCAACTCAGGCTCATGAGTGAGGCAGAAATCACGAGTGACCTGTGTTCTTGTAATAAGAACTGGGGGTGGGGGGCAGTGCTGGTCAATAAAGAGACTAAAGATGAACCATTGCATGGCAGCTTCACTGTTTTTTTTTTTTTTTTTTTGGCTACACCGCGTCTTAGTTGCAGCATGCGGGATCTTCATTGCGGCACGCGGGACCATTAGTTGCGGCCTGAGGGATCTAGTTCCCTGACCGGGTATCGAACCCATGCCTCCCGCATTGGGAGCGCAGAGTCTTAACCACTGGACCACCAGGGAAGTCCCAGCAGCTTCACTTTTGAGGAGCAGAAACATTCCAGGAGAGCAGTGATGATTACATTGAGTAATTACCAGGACTGTAGAGTTCAGAAAGACAATTCTGGCCTCCCTCTGCGTGCAGCAGTTGACCACCCTTTTTCTCTCACTTGGAGAGGAGACAGCTATATAAAGTGGGTAGGCTTCCTTTCCATTCCGAATTAAACTCTTCTCCCTGGAGAGCCCCCCTTTTATTTTTTTAGCATTTCCCTACTATAATGACCAAAGTAAGATATACCCTCTCCCAGAATATTACAGTTTATAGAGTGAAGAAGAGCAGAGGTGAGGACATCCATCCATAAATGGGAATCTTAAGAGCTTGCCATCTAAGACAGACTCTACTGATAGAAATAGACTTGGGGGAAACATAGAGATGGGGAAGGAGGGAGAGATGAAAAAGGAGCTCCTAATTCCTATCCCTTGAGACATTATCTGTATGGTAAATACAAGGCAGCCCGATACTCATGAAGGACCTTCTTGCCATTCATGCTTTTCTGGAGCTGGACAGGAAGAGATCTAAACACAAGGCTGGATTTGGGGGCTGTATAACTGACCCTGTTGTTCTCTTTCCTTCTATCTTGTAATTCTCCCAACCTGGATTTTCAGCTGAAAAAGAAGCAAGTGTACGTAGATAAGGTGGAAAAGATGCAGCAAGCTCTTGTACAGCTCCAGGCAGCGTGTGAAAAACGAGAGCAGCTGGAGCACCGTCTCCGGACACGACTGGAGAGAGAACTGGAATCCCTCCGAATCCAGCAGGTATAGAGAACTTCAAGAAAATGAGATTGCTCCTGATTGCTTATTTGTCAGATAGTGTCTGACATGAGAATCCAAAAACACACTCTTACTCATCTTCAGGTTTTTTGCCCCAACTGATCTTACTCCAGAGCGCCTCCCAATTGTAAAGATGAAGTTGGCTTCCTTAGCTTCCTACCGCAGCAAAATCCTTAATGCCTATTATCTTGCACGTTTTGTTTTCATATGAACCCCAGAAACAGTAGGCCCTATAAGAAGTGAAGACACTATACAGATACACTCCTGGACGTTTTAGGATTGGAAATGGTCTTTAGAATCATTTGGCCATACATCACCTCATTTTTAGATGAGAGAAAATCAAGACCCAGGAAAGGTGGCATGACTCCCTTAAGGTCACACAACAAGTTTAGGGGCAAGGCAGAGACCAAATCCTAGATTTTTAATTTCCGTATCTATGAAGAACCATGCTGGCCGGCAGGGCTAGTGATTTTTAAACCATCGATCCACTTTCTGAGCAGCACGACCATTTGACATGGCAGGCTCCTTTCGTGATCGAGAGTCTCATACTCAAGCCCGAGGTAGAAAGTCCTATGAATTCCCCTTGCTTCTGAATCGGAATCCAAACTGAAGTGGCTTGGGCAGTAATCCTTTCCAAAAATAAGGGCTCTTCAAATGGGACTCAGCCACTGTGGTCCTAACTCATTAACATCTGGGGTCTCGGCATCTCCTCCAACAGCGCCAGGGCAACTCTCAGCCCACCAATGTTTCAGAATACAATGCCGCTGCACTGATGGAGCTGCTTCGTGAGAAGGAGGAGAGGATCCTGGCCCTGGAAGCTGACATGACTAAGTGGGAGCAGAAGTATTTAGAGGAGAATGTGATGAGACATTTTGCTCTGGATGCTGCGGCCACTGTAGCTGCTCAGAGGTAAGTAGCTGGCTGGTAGAGTCCCTGAATGAAGGGCAGGGGTGGTGTGGAGAACAGAAAAGTGACTGATGAATAGACTTTCCAGTGTCTTTTTGCCCATAAGGTTCTGTTTCTTTTTTCTCAGTTTCTGCTTAAGTGTGTGGTTTTTGTTTTTTTTCAATCTGGTTATGCAGAGACTGAACAACTGTGGGGCAGAGGGTCCAGGATTTGTAAATTAAAGTTACTGACGAGCTTACTGGAATCATAGTTCAGCTTTCTTCAGGAGACAGAACATTTGCAGGTGGGATCAACTGAACGTCCGCACACCTCCTTCCGCAAAGCCTCAGGTTCTTTCAGCCGCATGTGTAGGTTTCTTTGTTTAGCCCCAGGACTGGAATGAAAGCTTCTCCAGAGAAATGCCACTCAGAAACTAAATGTCACTCAGGAGTGGCTACTGCCATTTGATAGCTCTGGCTTGTCCAAGGTATGCCAAAGACTGTGCTGAACATGAATCCATCCCTGCCCTTTGAGAAGGTCTATATTTGAAGCCCACATTCTCTGTGCCTCCAAATTCATCACATGTAAGCAGTCACATTCCATTTGGTAAGGGACAGAAAGTGGCAGGAGGCGTTTTCATTTTTTGCCCTTTATGTGTTCCCCTTTTCTCATTATAAACACTTATTATTGCTCTTTGGAGGACACAGTGCTCTTATCCAGTTTGTCTCGCTGCTGTTTGTAATCATCAGTTGGGAAAGAAACAAAAACTAAATTCAAATCAGGAGATGATGTGGATTGTTGGGGATACAGACAGGGCCATGGTCTGGAGTTGGGTATCTAAGGCAGGCTATAGCATATTGCACCCAGATAGGTCTCTATCCAGAAAGTTATTAAAAAACCATGGCGTTGTTTTTAGCATTCTCCTAAATGTGGTGAGCTGGCAGAGTCTGGTAGCACTTGCCAGACTTTGGGTTGGAATATGTGTGTGGAGGGGGCAGTGGATACATTTATTTTCGAGTCCTTCTCATCCCAAATCAGAGGAAGGTCAATGCTTAAAAGCCGGACTGGTGGTTTGTAAACCTATTCCCAATTCTTCAGGAAGACACCTTACATTTCTCTAACATGCTCTGTCTGTCTCCAGATACCCCCTATAAACCTGAAACAGATTGAAATTGCCTGTGCCTTGATTTTGAGGTCCTCATGGGCTTAAGCTTACCTGTCTTTTTTTTTT
>NW_020172000.1:1130033-1187870 GCF_003031525.2 Neophocaena asiaeorientalis asiaeorientalis
TGAGTCCATGCCAGTGTAGTAAGAGAGTGCAGAGAAGCCCCAGCTGGGCTGGAAGATGGTTGATAAGTTTGTAGGCAGCTTAGAATCAGAATGAAGTGTAATTTTAGCTGTTGGTTCCCAAGAAAACACCTGTGCCCAGTGCTTGTTCAGAGGTTATTCAGGAAACCCTAACACTGACAAAGAGGTGCAGGGCATTTTTGTCATCTTTGAGCAGAAACTTAGAAAGATACAGCTCATGAAAGTGTGCGGTGTAAGAAAATGTTGGAAAGCCAGGGTTCTTGGTGCTGGGAAGTTCACTGTTGAAACTGACTTCAGAATAGACTCCAAGTCAAAATGCAGGAAAGCTAAGAGGTTGTCATTTGGGGGCCTTGTATAAAGAAACTACCCCTTTCCTTCCTCCCTGGAAAGTTTTGAATATTGGGAGAATCCCCTTTCAGATGGATTTCTTTCCAGAATCTGTTGGCTCCCATAAAATAGATTTAATTTAAATTGAATTCCTTTAAGTCACCAGGTAGAAAGTTTCCATGCAATCACTGTTTTCAGTAAATGCTTATCATTTAATATGGTAAAAAGCAGCCAGTTCCCACCTAATAGGAACACTTTGTAATAGTTTCCCAGACAAACATTCCATATCTGGACTGTGTACCTTTTGCATGCCTATTAATACAACCCACAGAAGAGACTGAGAGATTGTATTTGAATTCCTGTAAAATGAGAGAATTGGACTAGGTGATTGTTCCAGACCCTTCTATTGCTAAGATTATACTATTTTTCCGAAGATTTGCTTCTTATGCTCTGCCACGGAGATTAGTTTCCTTCTCCTCCTTTCTTTCTTTCTTTATGAGATTTCAAATTTGGAAAGTAACATTCAGAAAACTTTGTTTCAGAACCTGTGGGCTCTTCTGCCTTCCCTTCCAACATCTCTTCTTGCCATTTCTTTTCTGTCCAGTGATTTCACTTTCCCTCCTCCCAACCCTAAATGTACTGACCAAGGTTCTGTTCTCCACCCCTTTCTGTAGTAAAGGCTTTATATTCTATTTTCTTCCAAAATAATTTTTAAGTGCCTAGGATATTGGCTGCAGATGGAAAGTGCTCAACATATGTTTGAGTAATGAAGGAAGGAAAAAAAGGAGAAAAAAGAAAGAGGGCAAAAGGAAGAAGTAAAAGAAGAAAGGAAATGCTTTCTAACTCTATACAACTTAAATCCTTAAATCTAGTGCCACATTGTACCAGCCTGCTCAGTTTCTGTGTATTCTGCTTATTATTCTGAGACATTAAGTATCTCAAACTTAATATATTTGTAAAATAATAGCTCATACATAAGTAATAAGTTGTGCAATTAGGAAATGTTGCTGGGGTCATACAATGGTAGTTGTAGAATTTTTTCAATTGAAGTATTATTCACGTATTTAAAAACCACTTATTTTAAGTGTCTGGTTTGGTGAATGTTGGTAATTGTATCTAATAATGTAGCCACCACTACCATCAAGATAGAGGACACATTCTAAAGTGCCCTTATGCCCCTTTAACTTGATCCCCTCCTCCCATGCCTGACCCCAGACAACATCTGTTGTCATTGTAATTTTGCCTTTTCTAGACCGTCATATAAAAAGAGCCATATAATATGTACTTTTTCTGTTTGATTTCTTTCACTCAGCGTGATTACTTTGAGCTTGCTCTAAGTTAATGCGTATATCAATAGTTTATTCCTTTTTATTGCTGAGTGGTGCTCCATAGCATGGATGTACCACAGTTTATGCATTCACTTGATGACGGATATTCGGATTGTTTCCAGTGTTTGGCCACTGTGAATAATAAAATATAGATTTTTAATATAGGAATAGACATCTGTCTTTTCTCAGGTGAGAAGACATATTGGGTTATCTGTTTTTATACCCATTCTGGCACTTTGATTCTGTGAAGCATCTCTTGTCAAAGGGAAAGCTGTCAATGCAAGAAATCACATGTAGTGTTTACTATATAAGGTACGCTTCTAAGCGCTTTACAGTTATTGCTTATCTTCACAATAATTCTTTGAGAGAAGTACTGGTATCCATTCTACAGATGAGGAAGCTGAGGCACAGACAAATTAAAGAATTCCCCTAAGATCACACAGCTACTAAGAGGCAGAAGAACCAGGACTTAAATCTACATTTTTGACACCTTGAGTGCTATATATACTCTGCTGCCTCCCAGATAGGATGATTTCAAAGATGCTGAAATAGGGAGTATTACCTGTTCAGGAGTTACTATTTGAGGCTTATTATTTAGTTTCTTAGACTATTATAAATAATCACAAAAACATGGCCTATATTATAACTTCATATTATTGTGTTCCTAGAGTATTCCTCTCCAGATGCTTAATGTAGATGAGGGAAATTACTACCAAGTAGGAGTTCATCTTAGAAGAACTGATTTGGCAGTGCAGATTTTTAGTTTCAGCTCACAAATGGTGATTTATTTCTGAATAGCAGCAAAAGGATAACACACCCGATCGACCAGTAATTTATTTCTTTGCATTTACTGAATTAGGTTGTTACCTTTCTCTGAATGTGCAATGTTTCACTTTTATTTGGGACAAAGTAAATCTGGGAAAGAAGGAAGTAAAGAAAGGGAAAGCAGAAGGTAGAAACTGGTCACACACGTGACGCATGTCTACCTAGTCTTGCGTTGTGGAGGCCTTTCTCAGGTTCCGTTCTCTGCTTTCTTCTCATTCTACCTTCTGTCTTAGTTATCTTGTTCTCTACTATAGCTTCAAATAGTAACTCTGACATCGCTAAGATTAAAGTTAGAATTTTCAACAACTTGTTGGATGGATATTGTCATATGGCTATCCATAAGACACTTTAAGTCCACTGTAACTAAAATCAAAACCCATTATAGGGCCTCCCTGGTGGCGCAGTGGTTGAGAGTCCGCCTGCTGATGCAGGGGACACAGGTTCGTGCCCCGGTCCGGGAAGATCCCACATGCCGCGGAGCGGCTGGGCCCGTGAGCCATGGCTGCTGAGCCTGCGTGTCCGGAGCCTGTGCTCCACAGTGGGAGAGGCCACAACAGTGAGAGGCCCGCGTACCGCAAAAAAAAAAAAAAAAAAAAAAACCATTATAGGCATTTTCCAAAAAGAAAGAAAGTTCTCCTTGGTTTCCTATCACAGAAAACGAGCAGTATGCCATCTTTTCTAGTCATTTGAATTAGAAACAACAAAGTCCTCATTCATTCTTCCCTCTCCCTAACACCCACATTTAAATAGTCTCCAAGTTCTAGCAATTCTGCTTCCTGTAGCCTGTTTCCATTTCCCTTGCCACTTCGCCGGGTCCTGTTTTCTATATCTCTTGCTGGGATTATAACCTTTCTGACTGGTCTGCCCGATTCCAGTATTATGGCTCCTCTAATCCCTCCATTACATTTCAGCAGAGATAATGCTGTCTTCCTGAACCACAGCTTGGATCATTTCATTCCCTTTGAAAAGCTCTAATAAGCTTCACTGCCTATTGGAATAAAGTCCAAACTCATTTCTGTAATAGTTAATTATCTACTTTTTCCCCCTCCCCTTGCAAGTTCCCTACAGTCGGGGACTAGTCTTATCCATGTCCATCCACTCTCCAGCCTCCCAGGAACTTCAAACACACTGCTCCACTCATGGTTGAGTTCCCATTTTAAATAAACAAAAGGGTGCTACCGATAGGAAAAAGATGGACTTGAAGTTTAAAAGGCCGCTAGATGTTTTAATTAGGAGGTCATGGGTGACATTCTAGAAAGCAGTGTAAGTAATGTGACGGGGATAACTTCATCAGAGGAAGGAGAGAGAAGGTGACTGGAGGAATAGTTGCCAGAAACCATTTACTTAAGAATTTGAGGTGCAGGATAGTAATTCAGGGATAATGTGGTTTGGGGTCTGTAGGTTGTCATTTCAAGCCCAGCATCTCTCTACTGATGTGCTTAAGGGTAGGCTCAGAGTACTGGAAGTTAGCAGGCCAAGTTGCTCCCTCAAATGCTGTGCCTGCTTGTTTTTGCTTAAGCCATTGCTCAGTAGCCCCAGTCTTCTAGAAGGAAGATTGATGTCGAAGGCCATCCTGGCAGCTCTGTAGGAATTCACTAAGTGCCCCACATTTTCAGGCTCCATTCCTGAGGAGTTCACAGTGTCCATATCAATTAGCTGGCAGGGCTCTGTGTCCCCAGAATGGTCTTTTATGCAATGAAAGTGGCTCCCCCAGGGACAAACCGTACGCTCAAGTCCCCAGTGTCCCTAGACACTATGCACTTTTAAAAGAGGCCTGCCTCTGAAGCCTCTGCCATCACATTGGAACTCTGCACTGCGGGGATCGCCTCCAGGATCATACCAAGAGCTGGAATTCATTCAACTCATACTCTCTTGTATGTTATTCTCTTTCTACCTACACTTTTCTCTCTTAATAATAACTTGTCGAGTGTTTTTACTGTGCCTGGCACTGCATGTTTTACACGCACACTTTCATTTCATCCCCCCCAAAATCCCATGAGATATAAGTATAATTATTATCTCAATCTTGCAAACAAGGAGCCTGAGGCTTAGAGCAGTTAACCCAATTCCTGAGCTCATAGAGTTTGTTAGTGGCAGAGGACTAGGGAAAGTGGAACTTGACCCTGGCATGGCCTATAGTCAGGGCCTGTGCTCTCAACACTACACAATGCTGCTTCCTCTTGGGTACTTTGGAACACAGGGGCCATTCCCAGTAGGACTACAAGCCAGTGAACTGTACTAGAGCAAGTGTAGAATTCCGAGATACTAAAATATTTTGAATTTAGCAAATGATGAAAGCCACTGTGGTCCTTTCCCTTCTTGTTCTCCAATTATTTCTCCATTCAAATGAATTGTTTCCGCCTTGCATATAAGGTGCAAGCATTTTGGGGAACAGTAGTTTTGCAGAAGCTCACCAAAATTCCCCAACTTTAATACCAACCTTCTGCCTCTTCATTTCCCTGCTCCTTCACAGCCATCTGCACTGGTCACAATCTCTATGCTAACAGGACATAACCAGCTGCCAGCAGAAGAGATGCCTGGAGTTCTCCCACAGATCCTCATTCTCAGAGGAAGTATAATGCAGCAGTGCCAGTTCATTGTTTCCTCAGCCTATAGTCTGGTTTTCTTTAAGACCAATATAACTACATCAACATTCTTCCTAAACTCGTTTTCTTTCCCTCCAAGTTACTCAAATGCGATCCAGTTTTCTTTCTTCCCTTCCGTCTTTTCTCTACCACTAGTTCTAAATGAACTAAAGAAAGATGCATGACGTCACTTATCAGGAGGGTATAGGGTTCCCATTATGTCTTTGACTTGTGCTGTTTAAACATCAGCCTTGCCCATGGGTTACATCCTTTCCCCTCTTCTCCTCTCCTCTCCTTTCCTCACTTCTCTTCTCTCTCTCTCTCTCTCTCTCTCTCTCACACACACACACACACACGCACACACACACACACACACACACTCTTCTCCTTATTAATTACCCATTGAGTTAATGGCCTGAGACACTTTCAGATGGAACATGATGGTCCCTCGTGCAGTTGGGACTCTGGCAAGAGATTAGTCACTTAGTTGGGGGAGACTCATTGATTTGGCACTTGAATGTTTCAGATATAGCTTAGATAGGAATCAAGCGGCACGGACTCAAAGGCCCTGCTTCTCACTCAGCTCCCATGCCCTACCTGAACTTGGCTATTGACATGTCTAGAGTTCATTTCTAGCAAACACTCAGGTGGAGTTACTGCTGTTGAATGTAGCAATAGCTCTTTGGTACTTTCTCTGACTTCCTTCAAAGTCTAGCCTTTTCCCCTTCATGACTGTCATGAGAATAAAGTGGGCATATCTCATATGTAATATAAATAATCATATAAAGTGGAAATATGAATATCTTCCTATTGCCCGGTCATGATCTACAAACTTGAAGGGACTTTCTGCCAGAGGTTTTGGGAGGGTGTCTCTCTAGTTCTGAAGGCAAGCCTGTGCACTTCTCATAGAATTCATCACTGACTTTTGCACTTATGTCTGTCAATAACCTCTTCTAGCTCTGAAAGCTGAACCTTCCCATCTTGGAGATTCTTATCAGTAAGTCACCCAGAAACCGACCTTTCCTAATAAGTTTGATTTCAGTGTAGGGCCTTCCAGCCTAAGGCTTTTGACTTAGGACAGAGATTTTGTTGCCCTCCCATCATTATCACTGCCATTTTCCTTCCCAGGGACACAACAGTCATCAGCCACTCTCCTAACACCAGCTATGACACAGCTCTAGAAGCTCGCATCCAGAAGGAGGAAGAAGAAATCTTGATGGCCAACAAGCGTTGCCTTGACATGGAGGGCAGGTAAAATGTTGATCTGGACTCTGGTGGATCTGAGAAGATGATATGGAGACCAGATAGGTCAGTAGGGAAGGGCAAGCATCTTCATTCACAACAGGGGAACCTGATAATGCAGCCTCCCCCCACCCCTGCACCCCTGCCAGCCTGTTATTTAGGATTTGAGATGCAATGACCTTTACCTTGATCACTCCCACTAACTCTGGAATTCCAAGTAACACTGCTTTTCCCATTGTCCTGGGTAAATTGCTTCCATATGCCCTCTGCCAGAACTGAATTGTTGGTATTTGCACTCTGAGGTATTCTTTCTAGCATTGCACCTCAACTCTGTGGTACAGCAGAGTGCTCGGTAAAAGAACATCCACTCAGGGCTTCCCTGGTGACGCAGTGGATGGGAGTCTGCCTGCCGATGCAGGGGACACGGGTTCGTGCCCCGGGTCCGGGAAGATCCCACATGCCGCGGAGCGGCTGGGCCCGTGAGCCATGGCCGCTGAGCCTGTGCGACCGGAGCCTGTGCTCCGCAGCGGGAGAGGCCACAGCGGTGAGGGGCCCGTGTACCACAAAAAAAAAAGAAAAAAAGAACATCCACTCAAACTCGGAGATAGGGCATCTGATGTCTCTTACAAGCGCGTGATCATTTACTTATTAGCCGAAGTAGCCCATTCTTAGAAGTTCTCGTCTTCTCACTGACTGACTCATCATTTCCATTGACTCAGATTCTTCACTAAGGTACCCACTACATCAGTTTACTCTCTCATATACAGCCCTTCTTTTCACAGATACTTTTCTTTGGCTTCCTAAGGTTTAACTGACAACTCCTGGATGTTCCTCTGTGCCCATATGGGTGTGCATTAAAAATTGTTGCACACTGTCTCTTGTCTTACAACTCAGAAATAAGTAGACCACCCCCTAGTCAAAAATATAACGGAAGCTCAAGTCCATGCAGGAAGTGAGACCAGAACAATGTTTTATATGTTCTTTGTCTTTGGCTCCTAGGATTAAGACCCTCCATGCCCAGATTATTGAGAAGGATGCCATGATCAAGGTACTCCAGCAGCGTTCCCGGAAGGAGCCAAGTAAGACAGAGCAGCTGTCATCCATGCGGCCAGCAAAGTCTCTGATGTCCATTTCCAATGCTGGATCAGGCTTGCTCTCCCATTCTTCCACCCTGACTGGCACCCCCATCATGGAAGAGAAGCGGGATGACAAGAGCTGGAAGGGGAGCCTAGGTAATGACAGTAAATAAGGAAGATTAAAGTGACACGTTTAAAGAGAGCCCTGACTTGGATATGTGCCCACGTGGCAATGAGAAGGAGTAATAGTCCCACTTCTAGAGAGGAAGATATACCTGGTTGGGTTTTGTCCTCCTGAGAGGCTGACTGCATATTTAGGAGACACCATGAAGTCTCACTGAGAGAACACTGGTTGAAGCCACAGCCCTAGACGATAAGAATCCTGAGTCCTGTTTGGGTGGGAAAGAAGATAACTTCAATTTCCTCTTAAAACTTCTCAGCTTTGGCTTTGGCCATGCGGAACCTTTTGTCTTTGTCCAAAGCCCATGTGGCTTTCGTGTCACTGAAAATTTCAAAATTCCAGCTTTTTCTGTGTTCTTTCCTCCCATATAATAGGAGGACGCAGAGTTCTAGTTAAGCTAAATGGAGCTGGGTGGCAGGTTTTTGTTACCAGAATATTCTGAGATGAGAACAGAATGTACTTTTTCATTCCATTCCTGTCCATTCCTTCCCCTCTAATCAAAACCCCAGAAGTACTGTGGATACCACGAGGCACATTTTTGGAGCCTGAGGAAACAAGCTATGTATATTTTAATTTTAGCTCTCTTTGTTGCTTCTAATACCTTTCTTGGTCCTCTGACACTTGCAGTGTCCCTTGCTTAGAGTAGGTATTTGGGGGACCATGGTCATGGTTAGAACCTTAGATCACACAATTACTATCACACTCCTCTGTGACCACAGACTTCTTTCCCTGATCCTTTCCAGCTGTTTGGTAATGGCTGGTGTTGGTTATAAGTGGAACCAAGTAGAAGCATTCTGACAGCTCGTTGGAAATCAATCACCATTGGAAAAATAAATCAGAACAGATACCCAGGACACTTAAAGGTTTAATACGTTTCGCTGGGGGATTAAAGAATGAGAACCAGAAGGGATCTGCCAAGTCTGAAAGAAGCTTTTAGCCACGGTGGGAGGTGCCTGACAAACTGATTCCTGGGTTCACTGGAGGCAAAAGTAGAGAATTTGGGACCATTCCTATTCCTCCTGAACCTCCTGCAAGGAAGAAGAGGTAATCAGATGTCTATATTTTAATGGCCATCCTGGGTGGAGACTACCGTGCCGAGTCTGTCCCTTCCACCCCCTCGCCTGTGCCGCCCTCGACTCCCCTACTGTCAGCTCACTCCAAGACAGGCAGCCGGGACTGCAGCACGCAAACAGAACGGGGAACGGAACCCAACAAAACCGCAGCTGTCGCTCCCATCTCTGTTCCTGCTCCAGTTGCTGCTGCCGCCACTGCTGCCGCCATCACTGCCACCGCTGCCACCAACGCCACCACCACGGTAGCTGCTGCTCCAGTGGCTGTCGCTGCTGCCGCTCCAGCCGCCGCCACCGCCGCCGCCCCGTCTCCAGCAACGGCTGCTGCTGCTCTCGCTGCTGCTGTTTCTCCAGCTGCTGCTGCTGCTCAGATTCCAGCTGCTGCCTCTGCTGTCGCTGCTGCTGTTGTTGCTCCTGCTGCTGCTGCTGCTGCTGTTCAGCTTGCTCCAGCTGCTCCGGCTCCGGTTCCAGCTCCGGCTCCAACTCCAATTCCGGCTTCAGCAGCGGCTCAGGCTTCTGCTCCAGCTCAGACTCAGGCACCAACTCCAGCTCCGGCTGCAGCTGCTCCTCCAGCTCCAGCTCCAGCTCCAGCTTTGGCTCAGGCTGAGGCTCCTGCGAGTCCAGCTGCCGGTTCTGGACCACGTCGTTTGTCTATACCAAGTTTGAGCTGCAATCCAGATAAGACAGGTAGTAATTCTCTGGATCAGGTAGCCCTGGGTTCTGCCCTCAGTGACAGATTAATTAATTAATTAAAGCCGATTAATCAGAGGAGATAGGGGCAGAGAGTCTGTAAATGACTTCTCCAGGATAGAACGGGGATGAGTCAAGGTCATTTTCCCAGTAAAAGTAAATGCTCAGGTGAACAACAGGGGGAGTGTAGTGGGCCAATGTCACTTTGCCTTAGGCTTAATGGGGGGCTCTAAAGCCACTTCTAAAATTTGAGTTTTCACCTTGTCCCTAAGTGTTTTCTAACCCCTTATTTCCATTTAGATGGCCCTGTTTTCCACTCCAATACTCTGGAAAGAAAAGCTCCCATTCAGATCCTGGGACAAGAGCCTGATGCAGAGATGGTGGAATATCTCATCTAAATGGCCTAATCAAGAGCTGCAGTTTATCAGCAAGAATGCTTTTAATCATTTTTCCCTTTTGTTTGTTCTTATTTTGAGGGTGAGGACAAGGGTTGGGTGGGGGGATGTTTTTTAAAGGGACTTTTTATTGTAACAACATAGTACTTAGGTAATACCATATGAACTCCAGTCTGTTCTGGTACGCTTAGAGAGTACCTCTAAAGCCAGATCAATCAGAATGTGCTCTAAAGTTTATTGTTTGGATTTCTACAAATTCTGGGACTGTTAATAGCTGGATATACATCAGTGTTTTCAATGTGCTGAAATTTGTTTAGCATTTCCATATTCTGGATCATTCTTTAATCGAAGAGCACAGTATGTTTGGAAGACAGTGTGTAACATGTAGTTCAGAAGTCGAAGCCAGAGAGGATTTGGGTGTGTGCTGTTTTGTATGGTTTCCATCTAGGCAGCATCCAGAAAGAGCTCTCACCTCGGGCACATGAAAGGGAATAGTTTTAAGAGCTATGTAAACTGGAGAAAAGGTAGGGAGTATTGGGGTGTGGAAGGGTGCTGGAGCTAATTTTCCCTCCCAATTTCCCAGCTACCCTGGGCCAGGAGATTGTGTTTATCTTTATTTCAGTGGTGCTTTGGAAGTGGATTCTTTTGGTTCCCTTGTGGAGGTTCATACATTCATATATATACTGTGGAGTAATTTATGCATTTGGATAATTAATATATTGCTTTCAGATGCTAGGAGAGTAAATTAGCTGAGTGATGTACAACTTCTTCTCTCTTAGGGAGTTAGACCATCCGAGGCCTTGATGGAGAGTTGCATGAGGTGCTGTATGCAGACTTGTGTGGTCTGTGTGTAGCCAGGAACATAGCTCGCTTGCCTTTCCCAAGACCAACCTGCTTAGTGTTTATTTCTTCTCCAGCACAAATTCACTGGCTGTGTCACCAGTCTCAAATTGCCAATCATTTGCAAAATGAGGAAGCCTTTTCGTTGACAGGTTGAATGCTTTGAATTTCTGGTGACTACTTTGAAATAACTCGTGTTGTTTTCCCAAATTCTTAGCACACGTCTTAAAAGGCATATATGACTATCACCTCCAAGGGAATAGCATCAGAAGCCCAAAGTACTACGCTGCAGTCAGGGGAGAGGGAGGCTGCAGCAGTATCCTCAGCTACCTCTTCTCACTGCCAGTGACTCCATCTTGGAATACCTTTGGAGAGCAGCAGGAAACGCACATGTGGGCAGGGACCAAGGAGGCCATGGCTCCAAGCTTTGCCTCCAGGGACACAGAAGGGCTGCCTGTTGCCACAGGTCTCTGCCCTGTGTCGCCTCTCTGCCCTTCATTAAGGTGATAAATCCATAGACAATGTCATTAAGATCAGTTTTCAGGGGTATTGGGGGGGGTGAGGGGAGTGGGGGTATTAGGTAAGGGTCGGGGGGGTAGAGGTTTGGGGATATGTTAGTTAGAAACCAAATTCATAGAAGAGTAGGCCTGATATATTACATTGTGAGGCATAGTGGCTGGAAGGAACTTTAGCAATATAGCCATACGCCCTCATTTTAGTAATGAGGAATCTGAGACCTGGAGAGGTTAAGTGACTTTTTCAAGATCACACAACACAGCTTTCCACTCTGCCGATTACCATGCTTAATTTGGGAAACGCTTATATACAAAAAGCCCCACTTTAAGAAAAGACATTGACACGGTCCAGGGCACATGCATTTTGGAAAATGTCCCTGGCTTGAGTAATTTGTCCAAGGTTTTGAATTCCTATCTTGCCTCTCCTGCAGTGCCCTTTGCAAGGTTTTCCCTTTCCTGATCCTTATTTCAACACTGAGCCACATGAAACATCCCCCTAAGAAATCAACCTCACTTTTCTTGCTATGGGATTGGCTATCTTGGATCATCTTACAGGGTTCCTCTGCGAGTATAGGAATGGTATATTTAACAATGTTTTTCTGGTCATTCCTAAAAGGAATTATTTTGTATGTGGTGAGGGAGAGACAGGAGGGAAGGTGATGTGATTTTTCAGCCAGTCTTGACATTTTCAAAGATGAAGTGATCATCCTACACGAGTCCTCAGTCATCAAGTGAATCCCAAATAGAAATTAAAAGTGCAGTTGTGTTAATACTCATATTACCCTATAGTCACAGGGGGAAAAAAATCCTTCAAATAGTAGAAGCAACAAGTAGCAAACTTCAGGACTGCTACTTTCTATTCAAATAAATAAAAAATAAATAAAAAGAAACCTTTCATCTACTCCTTTCATGGTTATGACACATTGCCAGAATTTTTGCTAGCTCTGGGAGCCATCGTTTTAATCACATTCTGTAAGGTGACAAATGTCATACATTCCACACTGTGGGGCAGCCATCTCTTTAGACTCATATATTTTGGGGAAAGGAGGAACTTCTTGGCCAACTACTATTTTGAACTTTCCACAACTTCTCTGCCCCCTCACACCAGAGGCAGTTCCTTTTGGCTCAATTTTTTTATCACAGGTAATTTGCTAAAATAATATGGAACATCTAAGAGGTGGAAGAAGTCCATGTCAGTGTATTATGTTTACGAGGAAGATAGATCCAGCCTTTTCAGAAAATCTCAGCCTTTTCAGAAAATAGGTGTCATTTAAAAACTTCAGGTTTATGGGAGAAATCTCAAGTTAGCCACCTTTTCATGATTGTGTGGATGTAATAACATTTGGGGGATCTTTCTGGACTCCCATCTATCTATGCATTTTACTGGCACCTCAGGACAGGAGGGTGACCTTGTTGTCTTAACTTGTACTGCTTGGTGGTCTCTGGGGACCTTCTAAGTCAGTTGTACACCAATGTCCCATGTACAGAAAAACTTCATTAGAACAAACTTTACTTGATATAAAATTCCTATTAACAATTTTTTTATTAAATAAAACTAGCTTGAGCTGTCTTTTAAGATCATGTATCTTGATTGCTGTTTTAATGAAGGATTTATTCTCAATGCTGCTTTTGAGCTTCAGGATGACAGGATAGCAGGAACCTGAAATATCTGCCGTCATCTGCCATAGGAAACACACCAAGAGCCCCGTCGTGCATTCTTTTTCTTGTCACACAGTTGGGTTGGGGACACCAATTGGAAAATGGAACAAACTGATTGTGCAGACTACTTTTTTTTTTTTTTTTGCGGTACGCGGGCCTCTCACTGTTGTGGCCTCTCCTACTGCGGAGCACAGGCTCCGGACGCACAGGCTCAGCGGCCATGGCTCACGGGCCCAGCCGCTCCGCGGCATGTGGGATCTTCCCGGACCCGGGCACGAACCCGTGTCCCCTGCATTCGCAGGCGGACTGTCAACCAATGCGCCACCAGGGAAGCCCCAGACTACTTTTTATGAAGAGCCTAAACATAATGCGGCAGCTTCAAGTGTATACATGTGCACTAACCTTTATAAATGATATTCTCATGTCTGTTAGCCATACCATCTCCTGTTATCTCAATTGCCCATTCACATATGGAATGTGTTACTTAAAATGTGTGCATTCTTACTGAACATGTTTTCAAAGGAAGGCATCAGCTATGGGCTAATTGCCACCAATTTTAGCCCGCCATGATCCTTGGAAATATAGCTTCCAAGTACCATCCATCATCAGTTGGACAAGTGTTGGGAGTTTGTTTATTTTTTTCCGGTAGCAACGATGGAGCCATCAAACCTCCTTCTGGCCTCCCTTGTGATTGATGGCATGTGTTTGTAAAATGGATAGCTGGGGTTGGCAGATGGCTAGACAGGGATCACCTTTGGTTTAAAATGTATGTGGCCCCATAATGATTGAGACCCCATTCTGTAACTGACTGAGCTAGTTCCAATAAAGTTAAGCAGGTTTGAATCCACTTTGTGCCTATCTTTTCACTGACAATAAACTTCGCTATTTTAAAATGCAATACTGTGTGGAAAATGCTTTGGTGTTTACCCAACAGAGGCTTTATTTACGCTGTGTCAGTGATTACTTTCAATTCAGTATGCAGTGAAATGGCCTTTCAGGGGCAGTATGTGGCAGAATTTGCATTTGCTTAAAGTATGAAATGTGATTATAAAGTATTAAGACAACACCACCACGGGCCACATGGTCTAATCAGTTCCTTTATATACTTGCGAAGCATATATTAAAAGCTTTGCATCTTTTTATCTCCTGGTTCCAAGGGATAAAATGATGGCCACCCAAAGCAGAGAATTCATCCTTTGGTTAGCATTTTGGAAGGCCCCTTGATGTTCCTTTTGTACCCTTGTTCTTATGCCAATTCATCAGTTTTGGTTGAGGGAGCTTGTTATTAAAAGCAAATCAAAACCACAAACAAGTTGGCTCTTTTCACTGAAAATGTTAAAGCTGCCTTTACACTGCCCTCTCTGTGCCTCCTGTTTACCACTGAGTCCCAGCCTGACCCGGGAGGATAAGATCCCCACAGGCTTTGAAATGACACTTTTCACCGTGAAATTGGGCTTGATGGGTGTTGCAGAATGGATAGGGAGAGGGTATAGAATTCATTCCGTTCTAAATTTGATTTTTTTTTTACTAAATTGGGCTAAATTCCCTCCATATTTATGATGAGTGCTTTGAAAACTGTACGTGTGAAAGCCCACTCCTGTTTTTCAGGACAAAGAAGACGGCATTAAGTTAACCACACCTTCTTACAAAGCTTTGTGAAGCATTTCTTTCAGAAATATATTGTACCTAGTTCTTAATGAGCAGTCACTTGTGGAGAGAAAAAGCAAGTATTCCTTCAAAAGTGACAAAGATCACATTGTAGGAACATTTCTATATATTATCCAGTGTTATAACCAATCTTCTTATCTCTGTGGTACTGCACCTCCCATCCTGTGGGCCTCCCCTGCCATGACAAGCGAGCTGCTCAGTGTAAGTCATTTGGTCTTAGAATAGTTTCCACATTGATTGGCAATCACTGTGGTATTTGAGTGAAGACACCTGAATGACAGGACAGTTGCCAAAAAGAGAAATGGGGCTTCCCTGGTGGCGCAGTGGTTGAGAGTCCGCCTGCCGATGCAGGGGACATGGGTTCGTGCCCCAATCCGGGAGGATCCCGCGTGCCGCGGAGCGGCTGGGCCCGTGAGCCATGGCCACTGAGCCTGCGCGTCCGGAGCCTGTGCTCCACAATGGGAGAGGCCACAACAGTGAGAGGCCCGTGTACCAAGAAAAAAAAAAAAAAGAGAGAAATGTTCTCCACAGCACCAAAATTTCATACCACATCCAAGTACTCACTCAGATACACAAACTGGCCAAGTCCAGGGTATTTATTTTGTCTCCCATGTTTTTTCATTAGCCTATTGCCTCTATCAATGGTTTTAGTTGGTGGGAGTTGTTGAATAACTCCATATTAGATGTTGCCATTATGTACGAGGCAAAGGAGGGAATGATTGTTGGAATGAAACAGAGACTGTATGTGTGTGGGAAAAACGAAACTGAGCTTTGAAAGATGCACAGGTGTTAACCTGGTGAACTAGGGGGTGGGAACAAACATTCCATGCAAAAGAAATGGCATGTGCAAAGGCAATCTCACTTTGTCAGACCTGCAACCAAATGAAGACTGTTTCCAAGATCAAAGTCCCTAGATAACTACTCTAAATTTTAACGACCTCTTAATGGAAACTTAAAAACTCACTCAAGTAGGTGGTAGAACATACTGGTCCAGAAGTCAAAAGGACATGGAGTTCTGGTCCTAAATCTGCCGCTTAGCAGATGTTTACCTTTGGACAAATCCCTTAACAGGATCTGAGAAGTTTATCAGTAAAATGGGGATAAATAGTTATCCCTGTGAACCTCATAGAGAGGGGATAAGAGAGCTTCACAAAGTGAGAATATAAAAAATGCAAGTCAAAATGATAGGCTGGATCTATAAAGATGAAGTGGTTTATTTAACTTTTATCAAAGAAAAATTCAAACTTGCACAAAACAGAACAGTGCAAGGCACTTCCATGTCACCATTACTGGGCTTCAGCAATTCTCAACAATTCTCTCTCTTGCTTCATTTTTAGCTCCCACCCATCCATCCTATATTATGTTGAAGCACATCCCAGACATCATAGCATTTCCTCCAAAAATATTTTTGTATGCATAAAGATGAAATGTTTAATAGTGAAAAATTTAAAGTGCTACACCTGGAACCAAAACGTAGAACTCACCAACCAAACAGAATGATATCACATTTGGGCTTCGTTTTGCTAGCAAAACTTGTTTGTTTGATACCACAACTCCTGCCTTAAACTGCAACTTCAAGTCTCAAAAATGGAGGAGTTCATTTTCCCACAATTCACATATCAAAGGGGAAGATATTTTCTTTAAAGGCTCCCCAGTGCAGGTTCTAAGCTGTTATTTCTCTGCCACTTATATAAAAAGCTCCAGTTCCTTTAAAGTCCCTGTCATCCAGCTAGTCTTTGTTTACTCTCATCTAACAATTTGGTCACTACCCTAAGTGCGATGATGATTTTGGCCCCCAATCACAGTTGTCCTCTCCAGGCTCAAAGGCCCAGTTAGCATCCTGGCCTGTTAGCTCGTTGCCCTCTCCAGCTCCACAGACCCCCACATCCATTCCACTTGAGTCCTCTGTGCCCATGGCGAACACAGACCTTGGCATCACGCAGAACCACTCCACCGTAGAAATCACATACACCAGGACCCCACTCTCTGGCCACAGTCTCCCATCCTCCCAGTTCTCCTACTTCTACTCTATCTGCCCTCTGACTTCTGAGAGACTTCAAAGTCATCTGACGTCCCCATTTCCTCGTAGGCTCTTAGCCTTGACCTACCTGATCTGAACCCACCTGAACCCTCAAATCATTCATACCCCTTAAAATGTCAATCATTCATCACAAGCCAGGAACTCATGAGTCTTGTTCTACTCTCTTATCTGTTTAGCACAAATATTTATATTTTTTCAGCAACAAATATAATTCATGTCACTCCCCTGCTAAAAATCTTTCAAAAGCTTCCATTGCAAAGTGAATAAAATGAGACCGTGAGAGTTAAACAACTAACCCCAAATTTTACAGTTGATGGTTGTGAAACTAAAATGCAGATATCTTGGACTCTTGTTCCAGTAGAATGATTTTCGTGCTTTATTCTGAGTACCTTCTTTTTCTTATGCTTATAGGACACTACTGCTATGGCATCCTTATTTTCTCTGATACTAATCTAGAAGAGTACTTCTTGAAGTCCTCTCCAAACAATCTGTATCAGAATCACCTCAGGCAGGCGTTTATTCAATGCACACTCCCTGGCTTTTCCCCCAGAGAACTTACCCTGTAGTTCTAGCATGAGACCCAGGAATTTGCAATTTAACAAGCTTCCCAGGAGACTTTGATGTAGTTTGTCCTGAAACTACAGAACTTTGAGAAACATTGGCTGAAGATTTCCTGGCATTTATCTTACTTCCCTTCCCCTCTTCAGTTCCTCAAAGTCCAGTTTGAACATTAGCTATCACACACACCCTTACTTCAGTAGGCAGCCATTTTATTTTCTTCATTCACCCTTAGTACCTATGGTGAAATAGCTGCCTATTCTCCCCAGATATAACTCTTAAGTGGTTGGATTCACTGCTCTGATCAAACAAGACGTGTTGGTTGCTTTTGTTATTGGTTTACATGGTTTATAGTCCTTGAGACAACCACCAACATATTTATGATCTTGGTTAGCTCATTTAGCTCCAATGACTGTTCTATAATATGAAGTCACTGGATTACGATCTCTAATGTCCCTTTTGCTTCTTCTGTTCCTTGATTCCGTAAGACTAAATACTACCTCCCAGGTTATAAATTCTTTCACATGTATCCAAAATTGGCTATGTGGCACAGATAAAAGACTTTAAATTCTGAATATATTGAAAATATTCTACAGGCCTAAAATCTATTAATCAAACTTCAATTTTTTTTCCCCACTGGTTCTGCCCACACTTGACATTTTATTCCCCCATCTTGGCTATACCTACTTCATTCTCCTACTATACATGTCATTTTCCAAAGAAGACACATCCACAAAAATAAATTTCCCAGAAAAATCTGAGAAGATCAAAACAGAGGAAAGGAAGGATAGTTTACATTTCTTTCAAGCCATGAGTCTATGGTAACTCACATTTATCCAGTTGTAGGGGGCTGAGTCACACAAACAAAAGAGGGTAAAAGGGGAAGTAATCAAGGCGTGTGTCATGTTGCAGTAGATGGCCAAGAGAAGGATGGCATTTGCTGAGCCACCATGATACCCATGGAACTAACTAGAGCTAGGAAAAGGGGAAAGGGAAATAAAATTTTTGTAAACTGCTAGGTGTTAAAAACTAATTCTGTGACAAAAAATGTAACATATGTATTCTTCCCAACAAGCAAAGTTAAAAGATCCAAAAAGCAAAAACAAATGTATCTTTTAAAACTCTTTTCTTTCTCTCACACCCAGGGGCTAATCCACATCTTGTGAATTGTGAAACTTAGACAGCTTGGAGGCCCTCTTTATGAAAGAGAATTTTTTTTAATTATAAATACACAACCAGATATTAAAGTACTTATTTAGAATGAGAAATCACAACTAACTACAAAATTTTAAAAGCTGACAAATACCACATACATAACAATAAAAAAGAAAACCAACGCGGTATTTTTTTTTTTATGAATTAACTGCCCAACACACCTCTGTAATACTTTTTTCCTACACTCTTGGCTTTATACTTTTGTTGGCTTCTTCACATAACAGTGGTTTTGTAATATCGTTTCCTATCTAGAGAATAGGAAGATAATTTACTCTTTCCACTAGCATAGTTGATCAAAATGTATTGTTATTATTGATAGTTGGAAAGCTGAAGCATGCAACTTCACACACTTGAAGTAGAACTGATACTTGTAGAACTGATTCAGGTTTGTGCTCTATACACAGAAGAATTCTGATAAATTATATTTTATGCAACTCCCATCGCAGAATAAATAAAAGTACGGTGCATAGTTGTATACATTGTATTATTGAGTACATTTCTGACAGAAGAAAACTTCCTCTGTTTTCAGGCATTAGTGAGAACCAAATACTCTGCATACCGTTTTGCACACCAGGGGACTGAAGAAATTTTCCTCAGATTAGCTTCTGAATCCATACATTTGAAACCTTATTTCAGTACCAACACACTTTCGGTGCCAAGGACCGTAAGATGCATTCATACAGTGGTAAGACCTCTGGCTTTGCACCTTTGTATTACCATGCTGGATAAGTCAGCAGAGTGAGCGGTGGAGGTATTTCTGGAAGTCATTCCTTTACCAGGATAGTTTAGCAATGATTTATCTATACACAGGACTGACTGCAAACCACATAAATATGTCACTGAACACAAACTAAATATATCTTCCACTGAACTTCCCCTTTGCTGGATCTCAAACATGAGAGAAAGTGTAAGGGAGGGAAATGAGAGTGGAATGAGATAGCAGCTATATGAGTCAGGGTTCTCCAAAAAAGCAAAATATAAGGGAGGGGAGAGAGGGAGGGAGGGAGACAGAGAGAGAGAGAGAGAGAGAGAGAAAGAGAAAGAGAAAGACTGAGAAGTTATCAAGTTTGAAATATTGAGGCAGAGCTGCTTTTACTCTGGGAAACTTCAGTCTTTGCTCTTAAGGCCTTCAACTGATCGGTGGGAACTACCCATATAATGAAGGGTAATCTGCTTTACACAGTCTATTGATTTCAGTGTTAATAACATCTAAAAAAATATCTTCATGGCAACATCTAGACTGGTGTTTGACCAAACAACTGGCCACCATAGCCAAGTTGGCACATAAAATTGACAATCAGAGCAGTCTTAACCAATTTTAACCAAAAGGTTAAGCTCTCCTATGTTTGTAAATATTATAGAAACACACTACCATGTGAACCCATTGCTAGGAACTCTCCTAGGGCATTGGAATTCATATCCCACATCCAAGCCATCAGTAAATCCCATCAGTTCCATCTTCAAAATACACCCAGAATCTGATCACTTCCCTTGAGTTCTGCTAGTTTCACCTTCTGTTATATCACTGTCTCTTCCAGAATTTGTTCATCTCTGTTTTGTGTTCTTCATTCAGAGAGTTGGTTACCTCATTGTTTTTTAAATATATGGAGGAATTTCTGGAAACAATTTTCATCTACTCAGTGGCAAAATTGTTTACGGTGTTTTGTTTTTGTTGCACATTTCCACCTTTTAAAAGATAATATACTTTTTTTAAAATTAATTAATTAATTTATTTATTTTTGGCTGCATTGGGTCTTCATTGCTGTACGCAGGCTTTAGTTGAGTCAAGTGGGGGATACTCTTCATTGCGGTGCATGGCCTTCTCATTGCGGTGGCTTCTCTTGTTGTGGAGCATGGTCTCTAGGCATGCAGGTTTCAGTAGTTGTGGCACGCAGGCTCAGTAGTTGTGACACACAGGCTTAGTCGCTCCGCGGCATGTGGGATCTTCCCAGACCAGGGCTTGAACCCATGTCCCCTGCATTGGCAGGCGGATTCTTAACCACTGTGCCACCAGGGAAGCCCAGATAATATACTTTTATCAATACTATGTCAGTTCCCTTTTTATTATCCATCCTTGAATGATTTGGATTATCCTGTCTCAGCTATTTGCAGGACATTCCAGGGGTGGAAAATGGGCCAGAGTAGCCTTCCATGTTTCACTACCCCAAAGCTCTATCCCCTGCAGGCAAAGATATCTTACAGCAAATATGGCTCCTCTGTGAGGTTCTTTCTCTAGTCTCATTTGTCAGCTTCTCTGAGTCAAACCTAGTCTAGGAGGATATCTGCCCCTGCTGTACTCATCCTAGTCCTTGGACCTGTTGTTGCCAACTAGAGAATTAGCTTTCATACCTCAGGATGTGCCGGTCACCTTCAGGAAGTATACTTTTTTTGGAGCTTCCTAAGATCTTCTGTGTTTTTTCTACACTCTCAGTGCTTCTTCACTTCCCATGCCTTCTTCCCATTCCTCCCCTATCTCAAATACTTTCTCGGCAGCTGCAGTTTGGAGTCTGGAGATTATATCTGTCTTGGTAGATAGATAAGTGGAGCTTGGAGAGTTTTTTTTCCATTCTCCTTGTTGTTCTTGCATAGTTTTCAGGAAGTGAAAGGGAAAATGCTGACCTATGCAGACATATTGATACTGTAAATGACCCTATTTTTGTTCATTATTATATCCTCAGAGCCTACAATACTGCCTGATATAAAGTAGGTGCTCACTAAATTATTTTTTGATAAATGAATGAATAAATTAAACTGCATTCTCCATTCCTGTATCTGAGCTGTTGTGGTTGCTGAAGAAGGATAATGAAATTGGTGCCACTACACAGCCAGAGGCTCGAATTCCAGCTGAGAACTTCTGTTTTTGCCCTCGGCCAGTTTCCTGCTCCCCTCAGGAAGTATTCCACACATAGCACTCTTCTCCCTGAAGCCTGCAATTACACGCCTGCCTCCCTCCCTCACAGATAGCCTCAACTCCCACTTCAGTGTGAAAGCAGAGTTTTCATTTGGGAACCCAAGGTTATTATTAAAAATATATAACAATAGGTATAGGGATGTATTATGCAACATGATAAAGTTAATGAACACTGCTGTGTGTTATATATGAAAGTTGTTAGGAGAGGAAATCCAAAGAGTTCTCATCACAAGGAAAACAATTTTTTCTATTTCTTTAATGTTGTATCTATATGAAAAGATGGATGTTCACTAAACCTATTGCGGTAATCGTTTCATGATGTGTGTAAGTGAAATCATTACGTTGTATGCCTTAAACTTACACAGTGCTGTATGTCAATTATATCTCACTGAATCTGGAAGAAAATATTTAACAATAGGTAAAGGACTATCCCTGCCCATTCAGAAAGCACTTCAGCTTTAACAGGTGATGTCACCATGTTGGTGTTAACCAGGTCAAAATCAGCCTCAGGAACAATTTCAACTCCCAGCCCTCTCCAACAGCAAACTTATCGACAGCTCCCGATCAGCTCACCATTTTCCTTCAGTCTCTGTGGATAAGGCATCCTTCTTCCCGATCAAGATCAATCCCACCATCTCCACCTTTGCTCTGGACTTCATCCTTATCTCCTCAAGCACTTTGGTCCACCCACGAAATCCCCTTTCCCTTATCAGTTCCTCCTCCCCTTTAATTAAAGTGCTCAAGCTGCAGGTTCATCTCTTGCTTTACAAACTAGGGCACAGGTGGGGAAGAAGCGGGGATTCAGATACTAACAGAACAAGGAGAGTGCCCTAATGCAGAGCCTCAGTGATTGGAATTTGGAATGGAGGAGGCTCAGGCTGGCCACCTGAGTGCTTCTGACCTCAAGCATCTGTCGCTCTGGAAACTGGGGAAGGGCTGAGTCCTTGGGGGTAAAACAGTGGGCCCAGCTGTCGGAGAGCCAGGGCAGGCAGAGCCAGAGACAGGGAAGCTTAGGATGGGGTGGCTGATGATACCAGTTGCCTTCAAATATTTGGAAGTTTGTCAAGTGAAAAGGAAAATTTATATTGTGTGGCCCCAGGACTAGGTCTAAGAGCAAAGGGGTGGAAGCAAAGGAGATACAAGGTAAGGAAGAGCTTTGTACCAGAACTATCTGGAAAATAAAATAAGCTACTTAGAAGATAATTAGATCCTCATCATTAGAGCAGTAGAGTTCAGAAGCCAAATGATCACTACCAGGCATTCATCAAATGGCATTATTTATTCATTCAGGAGACTCCTTCAGGGTGGGGACACATGATTTATTTTTGTATTCTCAGCATTAGGCTCGGCAGTGCCTGGTTCAATGCCTGTTACACAGTAAGTGCTCAATCAGTGTTAGTTATTCATGATAAAAATAACGGTAAGTTCTCAGTGAATATTTCATAAAATGAATGCATTAAAATAAGCATCATGAGAATGAGAAGACAAAATGACTTTTCCTAAAGTGATATTCTGGAGGTTGTCATAAAGACGAAATAAAATAGTATATATGAGAGCACTTTGCAAACTGTAAAGTGCTATACCAACAGTTAAGTATTTTCAATGATTTCATTCTCTTGGCCCAGCCCTACGCTAAGCCTTATGGGCAATTCGATAATATACAAACCTAGGTCTCTGATTTTGAGAAACTCACAATTCAAGGAGGCCAAATAAATGTATATGAAAGAATAGGAAAGAAATTCAGTGCTAAATTGTGCGGTGCTGTCCTCATAACAGCACTTCTGGTGCCCAGGGGGTCAGTGTGGCCCTGTTAATTTATCAACGACTGCTTACAGTCTTTAAGAGTGCAGTATTGGTTTCAACACTAACTTGGTCTATGACCTTGGGCACTGTCATAGGTCATTTGTACTTGTTTCCTCATCTGTCAAATGGGACTAATATCTCCTGACTTAACTTTGATCAAATAGGTAATGTACCAGAACGTACTTAGTCAAAGTAAACCACACTCTACAAATGCAATTATGATTATGCAAGGCTTTCATGTCTCTGCTCTTGTGAAACCTAGTTAGTATTCATTTTTCTTACTTATCATGCTGGTAATTGGTACCCAATATATCCAACTTCCCCTTCTCCTTAGAGGGAGAATAATTGAGCCTTAGAGAGTATAAATGCTCTGGCCGGGGTCCCTGTTGAAATGGGGGTTAAAGCCATATGCCTTGCCTTGGCAGTGTGTACACATCTGGCCGTCGGGGATGGCCACAGGTGTGGGCGGGGGAGGGTGGGAGTTGGGGAGTGCAGACTGACTGGCTCGGTGTCCGTTGAGTTTGGGCTCCTTCCCTCATCTGATATGTGCTTTTCTTTCCCTGTTCAGCCTTTCCAGAAGGTGCTTGCAGGCCAGTCTAGGTGTCTCTTTGCAGTTTTCCTACTCTGCCTTCTTGCTATGGACTGAATTGTGTCCCCCGCCATCCGCAAATTCATATGTTAAAACCCTAACCCCGGGCTTCCCTGGTGGCGCAGTGGTTGAGTCCGCCTGCCGATGCAGGGGACACGGGTTCGTGCCCCGGTCCGGGAAGACCCCACATGCCGCGGAGCGGCTGGGCCCGTGAGCCATGGCCACTGAGCCTGTGCATCTGGAGCCTGTGCTCCGCAACGGGAGAGGCCACAACAGTGAGAAGCCCGTGTACCGGAAAAAAAAAAAAAAAAAAAAAAAACCCTAACCCCCAATATTTGACGATAGGACTTTTAGGAAGCAATTCAAGTTGAATGAGGTCATAAGAATGGGATTCTAATCTGATAAAATTTGTGGCTTTACAAAAAGAGGAAGAGAGAGAAATGTCTCTTCCCATGGGCGAACACTGAGGAGAGGCCATGTGAGCACACAGTGAGAAGGGGGCTGTCTGCAAGCTAGGAAGAGAGCTCTCACCAGAAACTAAACCCTGCTGAAGCTTGCTCTTGGACTCCCCAGGCTCCAGACCTGTGAGAAAATAAATGTCTGCTGTTGAAGCCACCCAGTCTATGGTATTTGTTACGGTGTTTGGTAGTCCGTGCTGACTAAGATACTTGCCAACACACTTCAGGCACATGCAGAGACGTGCACACAGCGGCCATGGAGGAAAGGGCTACAAATCAAGAGGAAACTCCACCCTGATCTGAGGCCCCTAAACATGGGAAGCAGTGGTGTGTGGTGTGTGAATGAGTGGTGCCTGCCTTCCCAGACAAGGAGCATCACAACTGTTTTCCAGCAGGGGGTCGTTTGTGTTTTAAACTAAAGCCACATTTCTGAGCAAATCCCTGAATCCTTTTGTGGTACGATTGTCTCGATTGAACCATGAGAGGCTGAGTTGTTGAAGCAAGGAACAGTCTGTTTCTTTTTTTAGTGGTCAAGTTCTGTAGAGGCCTTCTGTAGCAGATGGGATTATTTCTGCACCTCCTTTTGCTGTGCTTTCCCCCCGCCTTGTTTCTTTAGAACTAGAAATATTAAAAATTGAAGTCGATTTACAAATTAAACTTTTTCTTTTTCTTTCATTTTTAAAGAAAACAAAATTGTTCCTTCTGATTCTGTGCTCCATTTAACAGATCTATTTATTTCCAGGCACCCAAAGGAACAGTGGCTCCTTCAGACTATATCACTTTAGCAGTCAATGCATCAAGATGGAATGAAAAACCACAGGCTTGGGGACTGCTTCCTGCACAGGCTTCACCAAGCTTGCCCTACCAAGCTGCCCAGGAAAACATTTGGTTTCCAGATGCTATGTATGACAGGGCCCTTGTTCTCTCTCATGGTCCATGTGACCTGAGCTATGGATGCCTCTGGGATATGGTCAGAGCTACTTGCTGTAGACAGTATTCCAAGTAAGTATGTAAAGGTTAAGACAACAGGACAGGTAGGTGATAGAGCCCTAGGAAGGATTCAGTGACAGCTACTGGTCAATCTTGACTACCCTTAAGGCACTGCTTTAGAGTAAGGGCAGATTTTTAAAAGTGCAAGGCCCTGGACCTGTGTTCCCGGAGGATATGATTGAGTAGTTCTGTTAGAGGACCTGGGTATCTGCATATTTAATAAACTCCCAAGTTACTCTGATGCACAGTCAGGATTGAAAACCCTTGCCTTAGAGGGCCTCCAAAATTAACAGGTGGACATATCCACAAAAGCCAACCTCAGCTTTCCTTAGCTAGATCAGTTGCAGACCCTCAGGCTGCCATGATTCGAAAAAAGGAAGCTTTTTCGTTCTGATGCTTTATATGTAAGGCAAAATGAATGATCTGTCATGTTTTCTTTCAAATGAAGGACTATGAGGCAGCACATTGAGCTAAGTGAAATGGAATATGCCATTTGCATATTGCTATTTAAGTGCCATTTATTAAATATTTATTAAGTCCCCAGAGTGGGCAGGAAGGAATTTTCCATTCTACTGTTTGGTCAGAAAAATTGGTCCAACCTGCTGATATTATATCAGCCCCAGAACTTCAACCCAATTTTTCATTCTTCTGTTTGTTTATTTATTCATGTTTTTCTTCAGACCCATTCATTCATTTATTCATTGACTCATCAGACCATGCTCCAGAGAGCTATGCTGGCTTTGGGGATATGCTGGCTTTGGGGATATACTGAAAAAGTAAATTCTCTGCCTTTAAGGACACTAATGATTTTTTAACATCTTTATTGGAGTATAATTGCTTTACATTGCTGTGTTAGTTGCTGCTGTATAACAAAGTGAATCAGCTATATGTATACATATATCCCCATATCCCCTCCCTCTTGCATCTCCCTCCCACTCCCCCCCCACCCCTCTAGGTGGTCACAAAGCACGAGCTGGTCTCCCTGTGCTATGCGGCTGCTTCCCACTAGCTATCCATTTTACATCTGGTAGTGTATATAGGTCCATGCCACTCTCTCACTTCGTCCCAGCTTACCCTTCCCCCTCCCCGTGTTCTCAAGTCCATTCTCTATGAAGGACACTAGTGATTTTTAAAAAAAAACAGTAGCCATCTGGCACAAATGTTACCAAAGCAAAGATGCATATAGGGTGGTCCATACACATAGGCAGAAGAGGCAAGGGCCTCAAGGGAATATATTTGTTATCATAACCCAACAGTTATGTAGGCACTGTTCTAAAAGTTTTACATCTATTAACTCATTTCATCCTCAAAATAATTTTAAGAAATAGATACTATTATTATCCCATTTAATAGATGAAGAAACTGAGACACAGAAAGATTACATAATTTGCCTAAGATCACTCAGTTATCAAGAGGCAGAGCTAGAAGTCAGTCCTTTTCTTAACCAGTTTTCTATATTCCCTTCCCTTTGATATCTGAAATCACCATTAGAGTCATTGTTTTTATTCACTATAACAATCAACAATGGTAGTATTTATTAAAGACTTAATATATATCAAGTTCTGTTCTACGCATTCGCAAATATTGCTTATCTCATTTAACGTTTACAATAGCTATCCTTATTTTACAGAGAGGAAGCTGAGAATCAGAGAGATTAATTCACTTGTTCAAGGTCAAATGGCTAGTAAGTGGCAGAGCTTCGATTTGAAACAAGTTCTGGCTGAAGAGCCCATATTGCCTTCCCCAAAGTGGTGACAGAATTATGGAAATGTGACACCAAGAGAGTTGTGGTCAAGAGCACACACTCTGGAGCCAGAATGCCTGAGTTTGAATCTCTACCACCCACGAGCTGTTGTGACTGTGATTTAGACCCATAGTATTTTCATCTAGAACATGAGGATTATTGTAGTACTTATCTCATAGAGCCGTCATGAAGATTACCTGTGTTAATATAAGAAAACACTCAGAAGAATGCCTGTCACATGGTAAGCACTATATAAGTATTGTCTATTACTAGTATTGTGTTTTGACAAGAAGTAGCCACCAGCCATCTCAGTATGAATGTCTATCAGATGTTAGCTAGCTTGTCACCTAGCAAAGCTCTGACAAGCTGTGCTACAAGATTTGTTGTGGGGAGGGTAGTATGGGGAAGGGCATTCTAGGCAAAGGCACGAAGGTCAGAAATAGCTTGATGTGTTTGGAGTTGAGCAATGCAAGGTGCTCAAGACAACTAGGGCAGGATGTATTTGAAGAAGAGTGTGCAAAGCAGAAGTCACATCATACGGAGTCTTACATGCCACACACAGGGATTTAGACTTGACTTTCTGCAGAGTTATAGGTTTTAAAGCGGGAAAGGGACACAACCTGCTCTGCAATTTAGAAAAATCACTCTGGCAGTCTGGTGGATGGATTGAAAGGGGTAGACTTGAAGCAGATTGTTCCCATAGTTGCTTTTTTTCTTTTTTGATGAGTAATAATGAGTGCCTAAACCAGGGCAAATAGTAGAAATAAGAATGGAGCGGAGGGGTGGATTTCAGAGATAATTAGGAAGTGACATTCATAGGACAGAGTGAGTGACTGAATGTGGTGGGGGTGGTATAGTGGGAGGAATCTAAGATGACTCCCAGGTTTCTGACCTGGGTGTCTTGGGGAATAGAGGTGCCATGCAGTAAGAGTACATAGGGAGAGAAGAAGGTTTGAAGGAAGGGAATAGGGATAATTGATTTATTTTGGGACCTGTTGATTTGAGGTGCCTTTGGGGTAGCCAAGCTAAGATGGTAAGCAGGCAGATGAATATATGGGTCTGAAGCTCAGGAGAGAAATCTAGACTAGAGATAAAGATTTTTTGATTCACCAAGAAGAGTGTGTACAGTGTGAAGAGAAAAGTAACAAAGAAAAAATCTGAGGTCACAGCAGCATGTAAAGGGTTGACACAAGAAGAAGGGTTAGTAATGCAGCCTGGGATAGAACAGACTGAGAGGAAAAAAGAGAACCAAGAGAAAAGGTTTCTGTCGGGAACTGGGGTGAAATTTTGCTTGCATTTAGGTGATATTTGTCTATAGTACATGGAAATGTTGAAATTTTTTGCTGCCAATCAGCCCTTTCCCCTCATGAGATTCCCAAGGGAAAGATTTGCAAAGAACAGTAGCCAAATGGAGGACAAAACATCACTTTAATAGAAAAGCTGAAAATTCAATACGTGGTTCTCTAGGAAAGTTGGGTTGGAGTACATAGCTTAGGTCAGAGGCTTAAGTAGGGCTTCCAACTCCTTCTAGAACCTATCCCTCTCTGGGTAGAATCTGAAGGATGCTGCGAGAACAACAGAGCCAAGGGTGAATTCAGTGACCCCTTTATCTACCCAGGCGCCTGAAAGAGTGGCAACAGGAGAGAGAACCCCGGGTTAATGAGAGAGAGCTAATGGACGAGAGCACAAGAGGAGCCACAGAAAGAAATAGTAAAACAGGCCAGAGATGGAGGAGAAAGTGTGGAGAGCTCCAAGAATAGAGTGGTCACCGGTGTGTAAGGCCACAAGAGAAGTCACATAGATAAGGCAGCAGAGGGACATTCTAGACTTCTCTCCTCATTTTCATTTCCAGTCCTCACCCCTAAACCCTGCAGCATCTGTGGTGGAGCCAGATATCTATTTTTTTTTTTTTTTTTTTGGCCATGGGGTGGCACATGGGATATTAGTTTCCCGACCAGGGATCAAACCGGTGCCCCCTACAGTGGAAGCACAGAGTCAACCACTAGACCACTAGGGAAGTCCCAAGAATCAATGTGTTTCACATGGTAGGTGGCATGTAGATGAGAGGCCTCCTTTCCCCAGTTAGAACATGTAATCATGCATATCAGCTGGGAAAATATGGTCATGGCTATAAGAAAGGCAAGTATGGCTTGGGAACATAATTTTGGATGGATAGAGGTGGGATACTACTCGGACCTGGCCTTATAAACAGCCTCCACTCTCTATGAAGTCCCAAAGGTAAGGCAAGAATAAAGAACCCAGAAAAAGATATCCATCTGAAACCAGTCAGGCAGAAGAAAGGTGGTGCCAGACAACGACCCAAATCAAGCAGACTCTCTTGTTAACTTCTTTGACTTTCCTCCTTCTGATAAATGGCATGACTCTTCCCCAGATCTCAGGGGACTTCAAGTGGGCCAACATCCGAGAGAGTGAGAGTGAGAGAGAGAGGAGACCAGCCAACTCTTATGAAAAACATACCAAGAATGAAAAGCTGTTAAAATGATTAAGTAGTCAACCTAACTAATTTGAACTAGAATGAGCCCAAAGGGTATGTATGTGTGGAGACAGGGATGGGGAGAAGAAGACTTTCTGAGGAAGGCATGATTCAACCTGGGCTGGAGTTTATAAAATGGGTACATGACAGAACATACCTTATGGCTAGCAATGCATCCTAGAGACCCTGTGAGAATTCACTAGAGTACCAGGTGGAGGAACATATGAGCAAGTACCAAAAGATGTCCCCTCACTTCCATGTGGAGATGAAAATGAGAATCCTTCCTGATTTAGAGTGAATGTGTGTGTCCCCCCAAAATTCATATGTTGAAATCCTAACTAACCCCACAATGTGATGGATGGTATTAGGAAGTGAAGCCCTTGGGAAGTGATAAGGTCATGAGGGTGGAGCACTCATGAATAGGATTAGTGCCTTATAAAAGTGGCCTCATCCCTTCCACCATGTGGAGGAAGACACAGAGAGAAGGCACTGTCTATTGAACTTGAAAGTAGACCTTCACCAGACACTGAATCTGCCAGCCCCTTAATCTTGTACTACCCAGCCCCCAGAACTGTGAGAAATACATTTCTGTTGTTGAAAAGCTACCCAGTCTATGATATTTTGTTATAGCAGTCCAAATAGACTAAGATACTTTCCTTCTAGCTAACTTAAAAAAATCTTGGTTCTAATTATCAAAACAATACAAGCTCACTGTAGAAATATAACAAGCATGGTACAGGAAAGTGTTATAAAACAGATGAAAAACATTCCTGATTATTCCTCCACCTAGATGCAGCCACTGTTCATGCTTTAGTCCAGTTTCATTACAGTGCCTTTAAAACACCTCTAGATAATTGAGAATTGTATATATAATTTCTACCTTGTTTTTTTTCCCCACTTGATCTTAAAATTTTCTCTATATCATTTTGCAAACAAGCATTTTGCAAACCAGCAGGGTTGAGCATTTAGACATTCTCAAAGGTTTTGCTATCATGAATACTATTCCAACTGATATTTTTATTCATAAATATATACATTTAAAATTCTTTCCTTAGGAAAAATATAACCAGGAGGTGCACTACAGGGTCGAATGGTTATGCTATTTTTAAGCTCTTGCTACATATTTTTGTCTGATTTTTAAGATCTATATGAGGACCTTCATAAGGGTTTTCATTATCTTATTTTTTTCATTATCTTTATTATTTTTCTCATTTAACAAACATTTACTAGCACTATATGTCAAAGCTCTGAGGTGGATAACAAAGAACTTAAGGAGACAAACTCTGTTCTTTGGAGCTTGCAACTTATCTAAAAAGACAAGATCCAAACACATAAAAGTTTACCAAATTCTATTGGTAAGGATATCCCCTACAGCAGATAGAATGCAAAAGTTCACCAAAAAGTATAAAGAAGGATTTTCCCTGCAACTTTGTAATAGCAAAAAAAATTAAAATAAATAAACCCGAAATACCCACACAAAACTAATCAAAACCAAAACCCAAAACGTGGATATTACCAAAATGTCAACCAGTAGGGGACTTGATAAGTAAATATTAATGCAACCATACATTGGAATACTGGGGGATAGCGAAAAGAAAAAGTTAGATCTGTATCGGCTGACGTTAAAACTTCCCTAATATAAGTTATTCAGGAGAAAGGGAAGCAAGAGCAGAACAGTATGTATATAGTACCCTCTGTGTGTGTGTGTGTGTGAGAGAGAGAGAGAGAGAGAGAGAGAGAGACAGAGAGACAGAGAGACAGAAAGACAGAGAGAGAGAGAGACAGAGAGAGAGAGAATATGAATACAAAGACAATCCCTTATCTGCTCTTCCTTAAGCCTAAAACCTCTGAAAACAGAACACTTTTTTCCCCCCAAAACTTGGCACAAATTCGTTTGGGGAAAAACCTGATATTAACTGACATATGGCTATTTGTAATCTTCATTTATCTCAAAATAGTGTGACAAATTTTAATGTGTTTGATTAATATTGAACATGTGTAATCTGTCTTTGCTCTCCCAAACCCCACTGTGGGAGTGACATGCTAAATGTCACAAGCACTATCTCACCATGTTAAAATCTTAAAAATTTTGAATTCCAACATACTTCTGGCCTCAAGGGTTTAGGATAAAGGATTATGCTCTGTAATATAGATATACATATGTATGCTGGTATATGTTGTTTTCTCTTTTTTTATGGACAATACCATATGTAATATTTTATAGTTAACTTGGGGAAAGAGACTAGGGATGGTTGGGAAAGAATTTTGGTTTTCATTTGGTACCTTTCCATAGTTTGAATTTTCTAACCTTTATATGGGTATTACTTTTACAAAAAAACATGAACAGTGTTAGAAAGGGGAAGATTATGGTTCATTCTTGTTTTCTTCTTTGCATCTCTCCATACTTAAAATCAATATGAAAGTAATGAAATTTTAAAAAGGAAGCGTATTTAAAACTATAAAAATAAGGGTAGCTAAAATTAGAGAGCAGTCTATGATAAGATTTAGGAGGTGACATCCCAAGAGCCATACACATTCCGAAGCGTGAGTGATCTCTATAGCCTAAGAGACCTATGGAGAGCCTTCATGGAGGTGACGGAGCTTAAGTTAAACTTTGCATATAGGTAGGATTTGGTTGGCAGAGATTTTATGGAGTTCAGATGGGGAAAGCGGACCACATAAAGACAGGAAAGTGAGACTGAGTTCCTGTAATCTAGAAATTTGGGAGATTGAGTAAGGGACACCACCTACCCAGAAGGTACAAAGGACAGAGGAGTGAAAGGGTGGCTCCATTTCCCACTTGTATTTGACTCTGAGTGTTCTCCCACCAAACTGGGAGGTAGAAAGTTACAATCTGTCTCCTACTCTCAGCCATCTCCAACCCACCATTTACTTCCTTTCTCCCACTCCTTTCACAGGCCTCTCATTAAATAGCCTCTTTAAAAAATTCTCAGGATGCCAGCTGATGCTCTATAAACAGTTACCACTGACATTTCCGTGCATATTAAAGATATGCACGGAATCATTTTGGGAAGAGAAAAGCCTCTGGAAATCAGCTAGCCCATGCCCCCCCCCCATACTAGGAAGAGACTATGAGGTCATGAGAGGTGAAGCATCTTGCTAAGTTACATAGCCCACTGATGCAGTTTCACATAAAACCCAGTCTTCCACCTTACAGACCAGTTTTAGCCTACTCTTTTTCCCTTTGTGTTTATTGGCGGTACAATCGTTGCTCAGACTAGCCTGTGATCTGCTAAGGCTCCAGCATGTTATGTATGTCCAGAAAAGGTGAAACAAACATAAAAGCTAGGGAACCGGTGGTCACTAAAGAAGCATCATGCTTGTGTAGATGGGAGTCTGAGTACTAGCGAGTTACCATAGCAACATCTGGGCATGCATTTCAGGCTCAAGGGAGAAGATAGAATTCTCACATACTGCCTGGCCTCTCATTCTTGTCAAGACGGGATTCGACACTCCAAGAGAATGGGCCTCCAACTGTCAAGTGTTAGGGGTGGGGGAGGGCAGGGTGGGGTGATAAGAAGGTGGACACTCTCTTTTCTTCCTGTTTGCAATGTCCTCATTTTTGAAGGTGAAGGAAGGGAAGGAAGGAAGGAAGGAAGGAAGAAAAGAAGGAATAAAGGGAGGGAGGAGAAAAGAAGGAAGAAAGAGAGGGAGGGAGGGAGGCAGGGAGGGAGGGAGAGGAGAAGCTTTTCTTTTCATTGGTATTTTGCTTGCAATATAAAATACTGTGCTGCATTAACCCTTCCTGGCCTGGAAAAAACCTGTTCTGGCTGTAGCTGCTTCCTTAGAAATCCAACCCTCCTTACTCCTTTCTCCTGATTCCATCAACAGTCTGACATGGCTGAGAGATTCCCAAGCTTTTGTGGCAAAAATAAATATTAATTTTCTTAAGGGCTCTCCCCACCTGGGGCAAAACCCAAGAGTCATGGTCAGCAGAGAAGTAAGAAATTTAAATGAGGGCAGGAATGGGGGTGGGGTAAGGTTCTGGCATGGATTGGAATTGCTTTTAGATCCTAAGGTAGGGGATAGCCCTACTTTAAGGCAGGGAATAGATCCACTTTGGCTCAGACTTCACAAGGCTTACTCTCCTGACCTAGCCTATACACCTTGCTAAATCTCAGTGGGGGTGAGATTTTTGGCCTTGGAAACTGAGGGTCTATCATGTGGCCATGGAGCCCATGGTGGGGGACTGATCAGGACAGTCTTTTCCCTTTACACACACCAGGCTCATTTCCACCTTCCATTTCCTTGATTTCCTCTACTTAGATTTCTCCCTCCTCTTCCCCTTTGCTTATCTGAATGATCTATGGATCTATGTGATCCAAAATCAGCATTCTGTCTCCTCCATAGAGCGTTCCTTTATTGCCCCAACCCATGACAATTACCCCTTGCACAAAGCTCACTTATATTTTACATTACCTAGTTATTTAATCTCTCTGTGCCTTGATGGGGTAGGTGAGGAAAACAACAGCATCCACCTCTTAGGTTTCCAGTGAGCATTAAAAGAAATAATGTATGTGAAGTGTTTAGGGCAGGGCCTGAAACTTAGTAAGTGCTTAATAAGTCATGTCTCTTATTATTAATGTGGCGGGGCAATGCATATAGGCCATCACACATTGCTCTATATGATACATAGCAATGGCCTTGAAAGCAGCAGGTAAGGTATCTAGTTGTGCTATGGATATACAAGAGGATTCTCTGCCTCCCAGAACAGGTAAAGAGTAATAGTTAACATTTCGATGAGTGCTAACTATGAGCCAGGCAATGTTCTAAGTGCTTTACTTATATTAACTCGTTGAATCCTCATAACACCAAGAGTTCAGGGCTATAGTTACTATCTTCATAGTAACTATACTATACTTTCTACTGAGGAGGAAAGGGGCCCAGAGACGTTGGGTAACTGGCAGCAGGCCACACCGTTCAGCTAGCAAACAGTAGCAGAACTGGATATGAATCTAGACAGCGTGACTCCAGAGCCTGAATTCTTAACCACTATGCTCTCCCCTCGCAAATTGGAAGCTGAAACCCTAGGGAAGGCTATGGGGAGCAAGCAGGCCATTTAGAAAAGTGAAGGGGATTTAGCTGGAAAACGTCCAGACTCTTAAGAGAACACAGGTTTGGGGGTGGCCCCCCTCTGTGGAGAATGAACAAGCTTTGCATGTGAACTGCGTGTACTGATGCTCTCCTTGCTGCCCGCCCCAGAGTAGTTTCAGTTGCCCTTGGGAAGCCCAGCCTGAGAGTCTGGGGTCATCATGACTCATTGTGAGGAAGGAGATGAGAGGTAGGGAAAGGGAGAGTGGCATTCCAAGGTTGTGGGCACCAGAAGAGCGCTGGCAAACCCTAGGACGGTGGCAGCGAAGCTGGAAAAAAGAGAAGTCTGCCAGCTGCTGCCGGCCACTGAGGGATACGAGCAGTTTTCAGAAACTCGACTTCATCAATCAAACCTCACGGTCTTATCTCTCACTTCTTTCTGGGCTCCTTCTTGGGCACAATCCTGTTGTTTATCTGGAAGGAATTTCAAGTGTTACACAAAGCTGAGAGGGAACACAAATACTTGGTTTTGATGAAACAGTCCTCAGAGGGGGACTGGAAAGCTCCTCGGAGCCAGGGCTGGGTGGGGGCTTTTGGAGAAAGGGAAACTGTCACAGCTCCCAGACCTTGAACCACAGGAGCTGGGTGGTTAGGAATCCTGGCCTCCCTCAAAACTCACAGCTCTGTGGTGAGCTTTCTTACTCACTTTGCTTCAGGCTATTCTCAAATCTGGTGACTTCACAAATACTTGGAATATTAGGTTCCACCAGAGAAACTGCTACAGACCTATAGGTCTTACCAGTGGGACACATGGTTTTTAGTCATAGAGGATGTTAGAGCCTCATCCCTAAAATCCTAGCCACCACCATACCTGTCACCTTACTGTTGGCATGTAATGTCTTTGAGTCATAAAGGCTTTTCCCTAGCTTCAGGAATACCCATCTAAAACCTAGAAGGGCATCTGAAGCTCACCTGATCAAAGCCAGCTAACTTCTATTAAAATGTGACTACACTTTGATGCAGGTAGCGTATAAATTAACCTGAGGTTGATGATATCTCTGAATTCCCTGAAATTGTATGCAAAGTTGCATGTGCATATGTGTATTTTTTTTCTTTTTCCCCTTGCAAAGGTCTTATCAGGCCTCCCACAGATAGAAAGGGTGTTCCAGGCCAAGAGAACAGCATGCACAAGTGCAATGAGATGGACTCCAGCTTGGCATATTTGAGGAACTAAGAAACGTGTAGCTGGAATATCGTGAGCAAGGAGGACAGTGGGGCAAGATGAGGGTGGACAGGCAGGCAGGGGCCAGCTTACAGGGCCTGTGGGACCATGGTCAGGAGGCTTTATTTTAGTCTAAGGGCAATGAGAAGCCATTAAAAAAGTTAAAGCTGAGAAATGACATGATCTTGTTGACATATTAGAAAGATCATTCTCGCTACATCGTGGAGAATGAATTGGAAGGGAACAAGCATGAAAGGGAGAAAATCATCATGCAGAATAAAGATAATGATCTCAATCCCTAATTCTAGAGCCTCTAAACCTGTTTAAGTGACATAGCACTGAAAATCACAGAGCTCGTGGAATATCATAAAATATTCATATCTAAATCATAAAATATCTACCAATATAATTCCATGCTAACTCAAGTGCTATCTTTTATATTCTAGTATAGGCACCAAGGATGTCAGCAAAATTTACGGGACCAGAACACATTCTATCCATTAGCTTATTGCTCTTCCTTGAAAAATTTGGGGGAAAGACTATCATGTCGTTTCATCTTCAGTGGCAGAATACTCTGGTTTTGTCCATAATTTGAAAGACACTCTTAAGAGAAGAGCAATTTACTGGGGACTTAGACACTGATGCAGGTTAGACTCAAAACCAGGGATGTTCCTGTGTCCTTTCGGTCTCCTCGGTCCTCTTTGCCAGGATTTTTAGCTAGCTCTTTGAAATGCATTATTACAGTGGGAAGAAATGCAAGGTTCAAAGGTTACACATAGCAAAAGCCTAGGTTCACAGTCCATCTTAACTCATCAGTGGAAAGCCAGATCCTTTCAGCCCGATTCCTAGGTGAGTGCTTTGGTCCCAGGTTGAAACTGTTCAGAATCTACCTGGCAGCCTGAGCGGACAGGCTCCCATGGCCTCCTGTCCTAGAGTTCTTTGAGCACAAAGCCCCCAGCTTCCAGCAGTTTCCCACCCGTCTCCTCTCCTGCTCTCTGGCTTTCAAGAATTCTCTGAACTGTGCTCCCTGCAGGCACTCAGACTTCTTTCCCCGACTTTCTCATGCTGTCTGTCCATTGACACACCTCTCATTGAGTCCTTCAAATGTCCCATTTTTCTAAATAGCCCCTATGTTTCCTTTCATCGTTTCTCAGTCCCCTCCTCCCAACATCACACATCTGGGGCTCTGATGGCAATTGTCCATTCCTGCCCCTCACACTGACTTTGTTCAGCTCATCCCTGCTTTGAACATACATTTGCATGTCTAAAGTCCCATTAACATTATGATTATGCCTTCCCCATTCATCCTGTAGTTTTCTCAACATCACATACATTGAGAAGAGGGAAAGAGTTTCTATAGGAGCCAGGATGCAGGTGTCAGAATTGTGAGTGAGGCCTTAAAGGTGGCACTGTTGGATTCCTGAGAGCCCAGGCTGAAGTAGCTAGGAGTGGGCTGAAGAGGCGCTGGAATGTCCACTTAAGGATTTGTGGGAGATTTTAGGATCTGAGAAACAAAAGCAATATTGTCATCCGTTTTGGACAAGTCTACCCAGCTTCAAATGAAGCCGGGCCTGTGTACTGTCACATCTTTATATCTCTTTGGAGAGCTGGGGGCTTCTTTGGTGGTAGCAGGGGAGGCGGGGTGGGGAGAGCACAAGAGAGCGTGAGAGAGCCAAAGAGGGTACTAGGGCAGGAGAAAGAGATGGATAAAAGAAAAACCTTTTCACTATTTTGAGAAAGCGTTTGAAAAAGTATGGAGGGTACGGGCTAGTCTGGTTCTGGCGATCACTCTGCATGAGATAAGACATTTTTGCGAAATATATGGCCCAGGTGGCAGCTCTTTTTTTTTTTTTTTTTTTTTCGGTAAAACCCATGTCCTCTGCATCAGCAGGCGGACTCTCAACCACTGCGCCACCAGGGAAGCCCGGCAGCTCTTTCTTGTTCTGAATTATGAGAGTCATGCTGAACATTTATTAAGCGCCTACGACTATGTGCTAGACCCTGCGCCAGGCCTTTGACGTGTACTTACCCATTTAATCCTCACAATAACGTTAGGAGACAGAAGTGATTATTATGTTTACATGACGTGGGAGAAAACTGAGGCACAGAGACAGGAAGCAACAAGTTCAAGGACACATAGCTGATAAGTGGCAGAAGCAAAATTCAAGCCCGTGTCTGGGCAACTTCGGTGCCCATACTCGTCATGACCATACTACAATGGCATCATTGGCCAGTCAGGGGACCATTGTAGAGGACAGGATGTCCCTTCTCATCCAAGTCACCTCAGTTCTGAATCTCTCTCCCCTCCTCTGCTCCCATCCCCAACATTTCCAATACCTTTTGAGAGCCCCAAAGTGCAGGGAATGGGAAAGACTTGGAGCAAAAGTCGAGTCAGTTCACAGCAGAGAAACATTCTTTGGTGTCTACACTCAGGCAAACACTGATTGACAAAAGAAATCACAAGCTATCTTCATGTGAACCGAATGCTTATTTTGTATTTTTCACAGAGGAAATTAAAAATCTGTACACCCTTCCACGTCTGCTCCAGGTCAAGCCTCTGCTGGATGTGTTAAAGCCCAAGACTCCATCTGGATTTCTTCAACTCCTTGTCCTTCACCCTGCCTTCCTCCCTTTGCCTCCTCTCTGCCTTCTGCCTCTCTGTTCCTTTATCTGTTTCCATCTCCCACTTCTCTCACTCCCTTTTCATATTTACTTGCTAAGCCATGGCCAGAAAAGAGAGTTGTATTTTTACTCTCCAGGGTGATTTCCTGGCTGGTCACATTTTCCTCTTCTAAGCCTCTGATCATCATATTCTCTCAACAGCCACCCAGACATATGTTTAAAATTTAGGAAGTGAAGGGGGGGGCGTTTCTGTTCAGTAGGGACAAAGCTGAAAATTAGTCTCTTCATTGACAAATGGTGTGACGTGCCAGTTAAAAATAAGGGTGTCACCAACAAACAATGGCCTCATCCTACCTCCCCAGGGTACCTCCAGTAATTCCCTATAGTAGTGTTTTCCAGAATGGGGGCACGACTATCACTGGGGGCTCTAGGGATAATTTTAGTGGCATATAACCAAATATTTTTCAAAGATTAACATATTTATTTCAATGGGGATTCAAAATAAAACTTGCATTCTAAACCCATGAAAAAAAAATAAGGGTGTCACTATGTTAAAATATTACTTTCAATTTCTCAGAATGGTTTTTCAGTCTTTAATATTACAAGGCAGAGTTAAGAATGCGGCCTGTGGAACCAACTCTAGAACTTTCTGTTGTACTACTCTCTCTCTTTTGGGCTATGACTCTGTGAGCTGACTAGGCAAGTATGATTAACCCCATAAACCTACAGGCAAGTGACTTGCCCACGGTCATACTGCTAGAGAAAGGGAAAGATAGCACTCAAGGGATCTCATCCTTAACTCCAGAGATCTTTCCACTGTTCCATACCCAGTGGGCATGTTCCTTCCCCCATGTGCTCTGGATTTTAGGAGGGTGCAGTTGGAAGCAGCCCATGGATGGTACTCTTGAGTGACAGGAGACAAATAATAAAAGCACTAACATTGGCTGGAAGTTTCCTGTGCTTTACATGCATTTTTTCATTTAATTCCCACAAAACCGGATGTAATAAGTAGTATTATTGTTCCATTTTATAGATAAGAAAACTGGATTACAGGGAGGTTGAGGACAGTGGTACTTAGGGAAAGTACTCCTTGACTAGCTCAGGCTGACATTCCTGAGTCCAGAATGCCTGATGGGAGGTGTCATTTGCTCCAGTTATAACTTGGGAATTTGCATCATGGCATCAAATGTTCCTCTCTCTCAATTCCCACTTTACAGGCTGAAGCACCCCAGTCTTCATCTCTCAAAATCAGATAAGAAAATTGTACTCAGATTTAACATTTCCTCCAGACAAACTGTGGAAACCACGAAGTGTACAATTTAGTAATAATACCAACAATCTTACCTTATATAATCTAGGAGTTAAAAGCTCTGGAGTCCGTACAACTGAATTCAAGTCCCTCCAATTATTGGTTGTTTGACCTTGGCAAGTCAACTTCTTTATTATCTGTTTTTCTCATCTATAAAATGGAACAATAGTAATAATAATCACTTCAAGTTTTGCAGGGATTAAATGAGAAAATGCAGGTAAAGCACAGGAAAGCTTCTAGAAAATGTTAGGGCTAGTGTTATTATACCTTTCAGCATATACTCTCCTGGCAGGGCTCGGGCTCCCAGCTGCCTGTGTATGTTTTAAAGGACTCCATTGAAAACATACGTGCTGCGTTCACCAGCCCCACCCCCTTTTTCTTTTCTTTTCTTTTTTTTCCTTCAGGGAGGAGAAATGAAACCAGATGCTATAAGACCAAGGGAAAAATCCCAGGAAAGTCTTGTTTTCAGTTAATTTTGTATATCTTATTGGCACAGTTTATGTCTTTCTCTTCATCCCCTTTGCGCCTCCATTGCCTTCATCTGCAAACAGTGCCTTCTAAAGGCAGTGGGAGCTGGGAGGTCTCCTCTGGGTTTCCAGGTCCGGACTGGGGTAGATTCCGTGTCCATGGAGAGCGGCTTCCTTTTCTGTGAGGCTTGGAAATATCTCAGTCTCTTGGGCTTCACACAGTCTCAGGTTCCTTCCTTCAGATTCTCTGAGCCTCCTTTGGGGGCAGGGAACCGGCCGCCCCCCTGCCCCGGTCCCATCTTCCCCTCCCCCAAACACCCACTTCCTTTATAGCAGCTGCAGCTGCTGGGTCAGCCTGGGAGCTCCAGCCCCTCCCCACACCCCTTTCCCCCCGGTAAAAATAAATAAAATGTCAGCGAGCTGATTGCTTTTTGGATTGCACCTCACCTCTTTCTTCCTGTTTTGAGCTTTCTGGTTTCTTAGTGGGAACTACAAACCTTGCCTGGACTGTGGTGTGGGTGTGATTTCCTTCTTCCTGGCTCCTGTCCCATTCTTCCCCTACTCCCTCCTTTCCTGGCTTAACTCTCTTATCTTTCTAATTGGGATTTCTCACCAGCAAAGGGTTTCCATCTTCTCCAAAATTAGTGTCTGGAAAGGATGGTGGAACTAAGTTTTCTGTAACCCAGCAGTTGGAGCTAAGAAATGGAGACTTCTAATTTATCTTTTACTCAAGACTCACTATGTGACCTTGAGCCGATCCACTTTAGATGCTACTCTCTTTCTCAAGACTGCAAAACCATACCAACATTTAACATCTTTGGAATGGACTGCGATGTTTGTAGAATTTACCTGGTATATAGGTCCCAGATTGTGGCCTGGACATATCAATCAGGATAACAGCCTCTGTGGTGCCCTTGCAGTTCTGTTTGTAATCATTATAAAACTGTACTCCATAAAACAGTTAACAAGCATTGATTGAAATCCTTATGCAGTGTAGAACCCCATTCTATTCACCTGAAGTGCTCTGGGCCTCCTCAGGTGGATCTGGAATGCATTAAAGGCACTGAGGCAGTGTGAAGGGGCAAAAGGGCAGCTGGAGACAGGCTTAGAAATGTAAAGCAAGTTGTTTTAGAGCAACGTGGCTGAATAGCTGGGGGCCACTGAGGGAGGAGAGGTAAAGTGCTACTTGTCTAAGCAGAGCTGAGGGCCTGAAACCTGTGTCCCTCCCTCCTCTTGGGAGCAGAACTGAGAAAGTTAGAGATTGTGAGTCTAATTTTTAGTTCCTGTCTTAAAGGAATTTATGTTTAGGGATGAGAAAAGTGTACACAGATGTATAATGGTTAAGAACATGGCCCTGGTGCCAGGCCACATGAATTCAACCAGATCTTCCACTAACCAGCCAGGTGACCTTGGACCAGTCGTTTCCTCCTCTGACTCATTGTATCCTCATTTAGAATAGGGAGGCAATAGTTGTATCTACCTCATGCGGACAGTGAAACAAGCTTATACCTCTAAAGTACCTGGCACATAGTGAGTGCTCAACTGATGTCAGCTTCTGTTTATTCAGTGCTTACTAATTGCCACGCTCTGTGCTACATGGTTTCCATGCATTGTGTCCTTTACTTCTTACAACTATCCTATAACGCAGAAACTATTATTATCCCCCATTTCCCAGATGAGGAAACTGAGGCTAAAAGCAGCTAAGAGGACGATTATAATTGAGTGTAGGTGCTATAATAGACAGGTGCAATAGGAATACAAAGATGGACGTGTCTAACCCCTCCTGGGGAAACCTGGGGAAGGCATCACAGAAGAGAGCTCATATAGGGTTGGCTTTGAAGGAAAAACAAGGATTCACCAAGAGGGGCAGACAGTATGCAAAGGTGAATGCATGGTAGTTGAGCATAGCTGGAGTGCAGATGTGGGCAAGGTGGGTATCAGCAGGAAATAGGCCTGAAGGTTGACTGAGACCCGTTTGTGTCTGCCTCACTGAAGAGTTTGGACTTTACACTCGAGAGAATCATCAAAGACGTGGAAAGGCTGCATACAGGGAGGGAATTTAAGCTAGTGATAATGAGGGTCTGTACTAACATAGTAGCAGTGTGAATACAGAGATAAGTTCAATTGCAATGTAGCCTCTACTCTCACCTCAAGGGCCTCACAATATAGTGCAGAAGACAGTTCCCAAGTCAAAGGCAAACCAACTGTTCCAATACAATGTGGTATGCTCAGTGGGAGAGCCCCACACACAGGGCTCTGGAGAAGTACAGAGAAAGAACATTGTTCAGGGGTGAGGGGAGGTCAGAAAAGGCTACTCATAAAAGGAACTTCTGGAACTAAGTCTTGAAGGGTGGAAAGAATTATCCAAGCAAAGAAGAGATAGGAGTAGTGTTGTCATTCCAGTGGTAGGAGTAACACAGCAAGGGCGCAGAGATAGGCAACAGCATGGAATGTGGGAGGACCGACCAGTATTTCAGTATAGATGGAGCAGAAAGTGCATCAGGGGTAGGGTATGGGGTTAGGGAAAAATGCGGAGGCCAAGTTGAGGAAACTTTATGTGCCGTGCCAAGGAGTTTGAACTCAATCTAGTAGGTGAAGGGGAGTCATTGAAGTAATTTATTTTATTTCTTTTAAAATGTATTTTATTAAGGTATAGTTGATTGACAATGTTGTGTTAAGTTCTGCTGTATACCAAAGTGGCTCAGTTATATATATATATAATATATATTCTTTTCCATATTCTTTTCCATTATAGTTTATTACAGGATATTGAATATAGTTCCCTGTGCTATACAGTAGGACCTTGTTGTTTATCCATTCTATAATAGTCTGCATCTGCTAACCCTAAACTCCCACTCCATCCCTCTCCCTACCCCCACCCCTTGGCAACCACAAGTCTGTTCTATATGTCTGTGAATCTGTTTCTGTTTCATAGATAAGTTCATTTGTGTCATATTTTAGATTCCACATATAAGTGATATCAGATGGTATTTATCTTTCTCTTTCTGATTTATTTCACTTAGTATGATCATTTCTAGGTCCATCCATGTTGCTGCAAGTGGCATTATTTCATTCTTTTTTATGGCTGAGTACTATTTCATTGTATATATGTACCACATCTTCTTTATCCATTCATCTGTCGATGGACACTTAGGTCACTTCCACGACTTGGCTATTGTAAATAATGCTGCTATGAACATCGGGGTGCATGTATTTTTTCAAATTATAGTTTTCTCCGGGTATACACCCAGGAGTGGGATTGCTGGATCATATGGTAGTCCTATTTTTAGTTTTTTAAGGAACATCCATACTGTTTTCCACAGTGGCTGTACCAATTTACATTCCCACCAACAGTGTAGGAGGGTTCCCTTTCATTGAAGTAACTTAATTAAGGGCCTACCAGAGGTACTGATGCACCTATTAGACTAGTGGTAGTGTGGAGGCTGGGATTGGAGGGGGTGAGATTAGAAGAGGCAAGACCAGAAGCAGGAAAACCTGGTAGGAAATTATTGTAACAATTCACACTAGAGATGATGACTGACTCAACCAAAGTGAGGCAGGTGTGATAGAGAGGAGGGGAGTGATTGGGGGAATTAAAAGTGGCAGGACTTGGTGGCTGATTTGATATGGTGGTTGTTGGAAAAGGAGTTAAGCAGGATTCTCAGGTTTGTGGCCTTGATGATGAGTGAGTTTTGGTTTCACCAACCAAGAGTGGAGAGCAGAATCTGGAAGAAAAATGATGAGATTAATTTTGGACATCTTGAGTTCCAGATGGTTGTGGGGTATCCAAGTGGAAATGTCCACTGGAAATTTTTTGATATGAGTCTAGAGCTCCAGGGAGATGTCAAGGCAGGAGATTTAGGTTTGGAAAGCATCAGAATATGGATGATGGTAAAAGTCATCAGAGGGGATGAGATCACCAGAGAGAGGATGTACAGTGAAAGTAGAGGAGGGCCAAAGATAAAAACTTTTTGGACTATCAGTATTCAATGGGCAGACAGAGCAGAGGGTTCAGGAAAGTTTGGTGCTTACCCTGGGCTATATGTTTTAGGAACCGTGGGGTTGAATGAGAAACCCCAACACGGTAGGCCCAATCTTTCCTTCTTGGAACTTTCTAAAACCTTTTTTGTGGCCTATATCATTGAGGATCTTAACAAATTTTAGGACTGCATATTTTTCAACTTCTAATGTAGTAACTTCTTCTGAATATTGTTGCAAATTGCTTTGCAAAAATGTTCATTACAAAGTTTTCCAAGTTCCTTAACTAAAAACCTCTGTAAGCAGAAAAATTCTATTTATTTTCTTTGTCTCATTTACCTAAGTGCTTTGAAGTACCACATCCCTTTGACTAAGAAAGAGTTGCTTCCTCTTAGTTTTAACCTAGGTAAAGCACCAAGCACCAAACACAGCGCTTAGCAACATAGCAGGTGGCCAAAACAATCCAAGTGGCATTACCTGAATTCATTGTTTTTACCTAAATATGCACACACTATCCTGTAACTACACACACGCACACACCATGAAAGTAAGTTAGGTCTTTCTAAAATAGTGATGGTTCACCTTCAATCTTGCCCTTCAGGTTTTTGTTTTAATTTTTTCATACTGAAAGGCAAATTAGAAAAAGGAAAAAAAAAGTCAGTATGTAGATTCCAGGGGCTGTTTCCCTTTAGATTATTACAGCATGTTAAAAACTGATCACAGTTGATATACAGCAGCTTGCCTGAGTCTCTGCAACATGCCTCAAATGCAAAAATCCTTGGTGATGGACGATTGTGGGTAAAAACATACATGCATCAGATTTCTTCTCTGATAGCTTCCAGACCCCATTTTAGTGGGTTTGGCTCTCAAGGCAAACTCCAGCACAGGAGTAGTACTCAGTCATTTCCCATTTTACAGGGGAGAACCAAGCGACTCTGCTTTCTCTCAATGTAATTGTAATAAATCTCTGCAAAGACTCTCTGTTTGGATTACCTTAGAGAGAGAGAGAGAGAGAAAAGAGAAGAGTGAAGAGTGGAGAAGAGAAGAGTGAAGAGTGGAGAGATACAGAGAGAGAGAAGAAACAGAAAAAAAGAGGAAAAAGAGGAGGGAGGAGGAGAGAGTTAGAGGAAGGGAAGAGAGGATGCATTGCCATTGCCATGCACTACTTTCCTGGGTGTGCTTTGTACTTTTAATGGTTAATACCCACATGTGTCCTAAATCCCACGAAGATATTTTCTTCCCAATGACTAGTGGTAACAATCTAATCCAAACGTGACCCCTGATTTGTTCATGAGGGGAAGAGTCTTTTGTTTCCTACATACCTGTTTTTTTTTAAGTACAGTGTTTTTAAAAATAGAAATCAAAAAACAAAAACTCTAGCCCATGTTACAATAACCGACTCCTCCTTACAGCCCCCTACAAAACCGCTGCCCTTTGCTGCTCCACAGGTAAGCTGTGCTCTCATCCAAGGTGGAGCCTTCATCAATCAGCTGACGTTGTTGTCCCCTGGCCAGGCTATAGCTACCACACAAACATCAGCCTTCATCACCACCAAGTCTCTGCTGCTGTTGCCACTTTCTTAACCTCTGTCTCCAAGAGATGAAGGTAAGGGAAATTTATTTTTCAGCCTTTGGCACAAAAAGAAAAGAAAAAAAACGAAAGGTAAGATAAAGGAAAAAAAGAACAGGAAAAGAGAAAAGGAGAGAAAGAAAAAAAAAAAGAAAACCTCTGTAACAATTGTCCCCAGGCTCCACGCCTAGCTCATGTGGCTTTCCCTGCTTCTCGCCTCAGAAATTCATTAAACAAATGATTGGTTTTTTTGAGCCACAGCCTTTCCATTCTCTACTCTGGGGTCAGGAGAGTATATGATATGATGGAGAGAGGACAGGAAGTAGAACAGGATCACCCTGGGTTCTCATTCCAGGACCTAGCACAGTTTCTGGCCCACAGTGCCAAATCAACTCCCTTTCTTGTATTTGAGTACCCTGTAGCAATGCCAACATTCCTGGGCTGTATATTTTTCTATCGTTATGTGGTGCCAGTAACATCTCACTGGGAATCTACTTTTCTCAAAGGTGTTTGGCTATAAGGGAAACAGATTCCAACTGACAGACAAAGTATTGCTTCACACACACATATGGACACACACTTGTACACATACAATGGGGTAAACAACCCAAACCTAACAAAAGGTATACTACTCCCTATTCTACAAAAACCCTCAGTTCCTCATCCAAATGTAACTGTGGAACCACTGTTAAGCATTCCTTATGTCACAGGTAAGATTTACTGTGGAGAGGAGGTTGGTCCAAGTTGCTCCTGGTTTGCACAGGGTGCTGAGGTAGAGGGTCCTTGGTAGTTTAGGATTGGTGGCATCAGGCCTTGAGCTCTTAGGGGATAATAGCCTTGAAAACAGGTAAGATGAGAGGATGGGAAAGATCACCTGCTTTATAGTCTTGCCTCCTTTGGGGTGTGACTCAGATCATGGAATGGAATTGTCCAATCAAAGGAAAATCTGAGGTCCAGAAAAGGAAGGACTTTGTCCAAGGTCACACACACACACACACACACACACACACACACAGAGCTGGAATGCTAGCCCCTAGGCCGCCAGCTTCCCAGGACAGTGCTCTTAATTCCCCAGCACCTCCACCAGTCGAACAAACCAGGCTAGGACCTCTGCTTCTGGCACCTTCCACTGCTACTCTATTCCCTGTGTCTGGACTGTGAGCCTTACAGATGTCTTGGGTCCCTAAAAGAGAGGTTTTTTGTTTTTATTTTCTCCTTGTAGTGGAGACACGATAGATAGAGTTTGGGGGTCTAGAGAGATAGTTTCAAACTCTAAACTGATCTGAAACACCTGAGATGATTGTTAAACACGTCAGTCTTTCCTAGCTGTTACTGAATCTCAGTGAACTCTCTCCACCCCTTTGAGAAAGGTATACCACTTAACGGAATTTTTTGTGTTTTTACATGATGACTTTCCTTCCAGTGCAGCCCTAAATCTGAAGGGAAAGCACTGTCTTGTTTTTTTTTCTTATTATAATGTTTCTGTTTGATTATAACATTCATAAACATTTCTTGGCCAAAGTGTGTATTATGGAAGAATATTAGGAAAAATATAAATCAACAGATGTTCTTAAAGTAGATATATGTGTATGTATAACTGAATCACTTTGCTGTACACCTGAAGGTAACACAATATTGTAAATCAACTATACTTCCATTAGAAAGAAAAAAGAAGAAACAAAAACCACAAAACCTTTTGCCAACTGTCAAAGAAATTCCCTTTCTAGACACAAGAGGGAGCTTTTAGCTAAAATGAAAATAAAGGCAGTTTAATTCAGGCTCTACTGTATTTTCTTTTCACTAAAAAATTAAAATTTGTGATCTTTGAAAACACATTAGTTAACTGATCATGGATTTGTATAATGATAGAGCTGACAGGCTCCTGAACCACTGTGACCGGTCTTCAGCAGTTGATATCATTGTCTATTCCTTTCTTTAAAGGTTCTCCTTCCTTGGCTCCTGAGACACAACTTTGTCCCTGGCTCTGCTCATAAGTTTTTGACCATTTCTCTCTCTTTGCTCTCCCCTTTGGTGTGGAAGCTTTCCTGATCCCCCCAGCCCTCCTGTCTTCTCATTCTGCAACATATACACACACACTTTCCTTGACTGACCTCATCCATCCCCGTGGTTTCAATTCCCCACATGTGCTGATGAATAAGTCACCGTGCATATCTCCCACTATTAAGTCTATGCTGAAGTCCAGATATGCATATTCGCTTACCTACTGTACAAGCCCAAGAGCACAAAAGGTGCCAGAGGAAGATCAGTTGGCCTGACCCAAGACTACAGAACAACTTGGTTAGGGAGTCTCTGAGTTTTCAGAGTCCACAGGGCATCACCCGATATTTTTGAAACAGAAAAAACAACAACAACAAAATCCCTCTAAATACTACATCACAACAAAAAGGATGGTAAACAACAGAAAGGATGATTTTTCCCATCTTCTTTTTGCAGTGGTACAAAAAGTATCACTTAGAGGCTGAGTTGTCCAATGTAGTAGTCGCTAGTCACAGGTGGTTATTGAGCCCTGGAAGTGTGGCTGGTTTGAATTGAGATGTAGAGTATATGTAAAATACATATCAGATTTAAAAGAAAGTATGTCATTAATCTTTTTTATATTGATTTTAGAACATCTCCTGGCTCATATGAAGTGCTCAATAAATGTTAGCTGCTACTATTACTAGACACTCAATTCTAGTCATTCCAAATTCCTTGATGTCACCAAAACCAGCCAGGAACTTTGATGCTTCTCTGCTTTTGTAAATGCTGTTTCTCCTGCCTGGAATGCTCTATCTTAAGTAAGTTCTTCACCTATTAAACTCTTATTTATCTTTCGAGACCTAGCTTAAATGTCACCCACTGTTTGAAGCCTTCCTCATTACCAGGGGCCATTTTCTCCTCTGTGGCATCGTGTACATATTGCTATTATTGCACAAGTTGTAGTACAGTTACATTTGTAGTGTAACCGATGTGTCTGTTTCCTCCATTAGACTCTTAATAGGGCTGGGGGCTTGTCTGCTTTCTCCTGGTATCACCAGAGTCTAGCACATTTGCCACATACTAGGTACTCAATAAATGTTTTCCAAACTGAAAATTAAAATAGCTAATCAAACCATCTGTCTTTACAGATGAAGAAACTGAAGCTCAAGGAGGTGATGGGACTTTTTAGATGAGATTACATTTTGGATCCCAGTGGGCCAGGGGGCCTTTCTTCTTGCCCCTGAAAAGGATAGGCAAAAAATGACCTCAGAATACAAGTGCAGCAGTAGAACTTAGATTAAATCAGATCCTTCAGTTTCTCTACCTTGTAACAAAATATCATGAGAGAGAATCCAAAACCCTGGTACTGAATTAAGCATGTAACATGTATCAAAACTCCCACTAATTTCTGATCTTAGGATGTTGGTTAAGAATTTCATTTTCATTTATTATCCCACTTTAGCTACCTAGTCAGCAGGATCTGTAAGTGACTGAAGAGTGTAGGGTCCAATATTGATGTGCCCTTGATGGCAAGAATACTGTAAGTCAAACGGACTGGATGCTAATCCTTGCTTTGCTAATAACTTCTTAGTTAAGTTACCTGAACTTTCAGCAACTATTTTCACATCCATACAAGAGGGTGTGGATCAGATGATCTCTAAAACCTAACAATCTCCCCATGATTGTGACTATGACTGTGACTACGACACGATCCTTCATAGACGGTGACACTCTTATTTTTAGAGCTTCCTAGAGAAAGGATATATTTCCCTCGGGAACGCCTTTAGTTTTCTTACTTCTCTAGGTTAATAAATGATTATGGAAATACCTGATTGGACTAGCATTTGTAGATTACAAATTACTTTCACATGCAGCACTTCAGTTTGTGAAACCCCTGTGAGGAAAATAGGCTGGTTGTTATGCCAATTCTGCAGATAATAGTGATGATGATGATAAGAGCTAATATTTTAGTGATTGTGCTATATGTTGTTCTTAGAACTCTGCATGTACTACCATCTTAAGTTATGCTAGATGAGGATTCTAAAGCTCCATAAGATTAAGTGACCAAAGTTGTTAATGAGAGAACCAGGACTTGAATCCAAATTGGCTGTAATTTCTATATTCTATACCAATTGCTCATCTTCCTGCAATATACAGTTTCACGTTTTTTTTTTTGCACCATTGAAATAAATGAATAATCATCATTTTTTATGATAGCCCTTCACAACTGGAAGCTACTTCTCTTTATCTTTTTAACTTTCTCTTCTCTTCTGAATGACTTACATTTCTGGTCACAGAGCCGGAACTGACTCACATCATCTCGCGAGAGCTAATTCTGTGCACCTCTTCCTGACTCCCCATTCAGTGATATCACTTTGATGGCTTGAAATAGCCCACAGCAAGAGATTTTTATACCATTGGAATATGTAGATGCTACAAATAGAGACCACTTTCCCTGCTGGAGAGCCAGTTGTTAAAATTTAGCAACACATGTCTGGTTCTGGAAGAAAGAGAGAAATGCCTCAACCTTGTTTTGGGTTCCATTGAGTAGAGTGGTCATTTGTATTTGAACAAAGATAGCAGTGTAGACCACAGCATCTTTCTTAGTCTGGAGAAAGAGAGGAGTTATTCCTCCTTTGAGATGCCTTAGCTATATTTCCAGATATACCTAGACTTGAAGAGAGCCTATAGAGCCAAGAAACAATTTACTGCTCCAAACTGTTACTATTTTCCTTTCTGTTGAATCCTGAAAACTGCCAAGGTGGAGGCTCTGATCCATTGTGGAACTGGCAAGGATTTTTAGATAACCTGCTTTAAGCAACTTATATTGGTTAAGGTGACATAGCAAGTGAATGGTAATGCCTGGGTTTCTTGATGGCCAGTTCATAACTCTTGTCATCCATCACTGTACTTGCACAAGGCATGATTTGGAAATGTTTGCAATATGTATTGATAGTCAGTGGTATATGAACAAAACCCACATTGTATAAATAATCACTCTGAGGATGTTTACTTAGTGTTCAGACTATTCAGTCATCAGAGTCCCTGCATATCCAACTGTTATACGTACTCACATTTAAGGAGAAATTTGTGCGCTTTATAATATTTTGGAGATGGAACAATCTCTGTCATTCTCTTGAGGACAAGGATGATGAAAGTTCTGATTTGACAGTGCACAGTGCTGACCGCAGACGTACCTCATAAAGTCCAGCTGAATGAATTATGTTCATTTTAGTGAACTGGACTTCAGATTCCTCCCCCAAACTAGTCTAGACAACTCCCTGGAAACCAAAAGGTCTGAATCCCCCAAGGTAGACTCAATTCCAAAATCTCTGTCTGGCTCTAAGTCCTTACAACAGAAAATGTGCCCTACCTTTTGGTTCATGAAAATACCATCAGTGCATACACTGAGAGTGGGACTGTTTTGCTGGAAGAGGAGAAGACAATTCATCATTATTTATAAATTTCATTAGGGTATTATTTGGGGGAGCTGCTGTATGGTCTGGATGAGTGAGGCAAAGCTCTTGAACTGGACTGATGGAGACGTGAAGGAAACCAGAAAAAGTCGCTCAAGCTCAGGCCTCAGGCAGGCCCCTTTTCAGAAGTTCCCCCGAGGAGCTGTGTCTGTGGCCCACTCCCCAGGACCTGCATGTCTAGCCATGTGTGTGTCCTGAGGGTAGGGCCACCTGTTGCACACAGCACAGACAGTATCCATGAGGCCCCTCGCTCCAAACCCAGCTCTCTATTGCCATTGCCACAGTTCCTGAGCAGGTTTCCCTCAGGGCCTTGTCTGGGCCCAAGGCTCTGGAGAGGCCGGACAACTTAGCCTCTGGAAGCAGAAGAAGCCTAATCAAGAGCGCTTGTGAAAATTAGTTGAGGAAAATATCAGGGGCAGGCTCAGAACGTGATTGATGGAAGGAAAATTGAGTAGAATTCCCCTCTCTGGGAATTTCTGCAAGGGCAGGGGCATGAAAACAGAACATTCAGGAAGAATCAAACAGTGAGGTGTTTGGTTGAAGAATAGCTGAACTAAACCCCCTCCCCTGAGTGTTTCTCTGAAAGTGGAAGAATGAGGACAGAACTTTCTGGAAAAGAGCTATGTGATAAAAGGCAGAGCTTATCAGAGGCTATTTCTGGATAGGGAGACTGATTATCAATTATGAGCATGACTCTCAAGGTTCTAAATAGACAGTGGACCAAGTTCTCTTTTATGTGGGTTTTCTTTCCTACATCAAAGCTGGCATTCTTCAGCTCTTTCTGATTATAAGCCACATTATGTGACCGGCTTCTTTGTAGTATCTTGCTCTCCTTCTGCTTGTCCTTTCTCTCTCTTCATATTTTACAATATGGACTCTTTACATCCAATCCCAAGGCTAGAGTGTGTCAGCCTCAGACAATCTTTAAACCAGATAGTCAAGTAATTTATAGATGCCAAGTTGAAGAATCTTGTATTTTTATGAAGTGGAGAGGTGAAATAGAGTGCTAACTAGAGTGGAAAGAACAAGAATGGTACAAGAAAAGGGCAAGGCTTGAGGTTGTGACTGGGCAAAGAAACAGACAAAACCCCAAAGCCCAGGGGAAAGCTTAAGCTCTAGGTGAACGCTGAAATTAATTCCAGGGATATTGAGGATGGATGAGGTAGCTGTGGGGTCTGGCTAATATACATAAATGCTTATCTGAAGGAAGAGAGGATTAAGAAGTTATTGCCAAAATTACATCCAGCAATGTTAGTTTCCCCACTAGTTGTCTGGGTTGTCCGATTCATCAAAGTAAATGCTTATTTGAGGGAGGAGGGGGAAATCCATCAGTACCAAAATTAATCCAAGTGATACTGGATTCTGTATGAATGACAGGCTTCATTTCATTGCACTTTGCAGATATCGAGCTTTTCACAAATTGAAGATCTGTGGCAACCCTGCATCAAACAAGTCTATAGGCACCATTTTTCCAATAGCATTTGCTCATTTTGTGTCTCGGTATCATATTTTGGTAATGTTCACATTTTATCTCAAACTTTTTCATTATTATTATACTTGTTATGCTGATCTGTGATCAGTAATCTTTCATTTCACTATTGTCATCGCCTTGGGGCACCACGAATCGTGCTCATATAAAACAGCAAACTTAATATGTGTTGTGTGTGTTCTGACTGCCCCATTAACCGGTCATTGCCCCATCTCTCTCCCTCTCCTTGGGCCTCCCTATTACCTGAGACTCTAGGTGTGTCTGAGACACAACAATATTGAAATTAGGCCAATTAATGACCCTACAATGGCTCCTAAGTGTTCAAGTGAAAGGAACAGTCGCCCGTCTCTCACTTTAAATCAAAAGCTAGAAATTTTGATTAAGCTTAGTGAAGAAGGCACGTCAAAAGCCAACTAGGCCAAAATCTAGACCTCTTGTGCCAAACAGTTAGCCACGTTGTGAATGTAAAGAAAAAGTTCTTGAAGGAGATTAAAAGTGCTGCTCCAGTGAACACACAAACGATAAGAAAGTGAAACAGCCTTATTGTTGATATGGAGAAAGCTTTAGTGGTATAGATGGAAGATCAAATCAGCCACAACATTCCCTTAAGCCAAAGCTTAATCCAGAGCAAGGCCCCAACTCTCTTCGATTCTTTGAAGGCTGAGAGACGTGGGGAAACTGTAGAAGAAAAGTTTGAAGGTAGCAGAGGTTGGTTCATGAAGTTTAGGGAGAGAAGCTGTCTCCATAATATAAAAGTTCAGGGTAAATCAGCAAGTGCTGGTGTAGAAGCTGCAGCAAGTTATCCAGAAGACCTAGCTAAGATAATTCATGAAGGTGGCTATACTAAACAACAGATTTTCAATGTAGATGAAACAGCCTTCTATTGAAAGAAGATGCCATCCAGGACTTTTCAGAGCTAGAGAGGAGAAGTCAACACCTGGCTTCAAAGCTTCAAAGGACAGGCTGACTCTTATTAGGGGCTAATGCAACTGGGGACTTTTAGTTGAAGCCAATGCTCATTTACCATTCTGAAAATCCTAGGGCCCTTCAGAATTATGCTAAATTGACTCTGCCTGTGCTCTGTAAATGGAACAATAAAGCCCTGATGACAGTACATCTGTTTAGAGCATGGTTTACTGAATATCTTAAGCCCATTATTGAGGCCTATTGCTCAGAAAAGAAGATACCTTTCAAAATATTACTGCTTATTGACAATACACCTGGTCACCCAAGAGCTCTGATAGATGTACAATGAGATCAATGTTGTTTCCATGCCTACTAACACATGATTTTTCAACCTATAGATCAAGGAGTCATTTCAACTTTCAAGTTTTATTGTTTAAAAAATATATTTTGTAAGGCTATAGCCGCCATAGACAGTGATTTCTCTGATGGATCTGGGCAAAGTAAATTGAAAATCTGGAAAGTGTTCACCAGTCTAGATGCCATGAAGAACATTCATGATTCAAGGTAAGAGGTCAAAATATAAAAATAAACAGGAGTTTGTAAGAAGTTGATTCTGACACTCATGGATGACTTAGAGGGGTTCAAGACTTAGTGGAGGAAGTAACCACAGATGTCGTGGAAATAGCAAGAGAAGTAGAATTAAGGTTGCAGCCTTAAGATGTGACTGAATTGCTGCAATCTCATGATAAAACTTCAATGGATGAGGAGTTGCTTCTTATGGATGAGCAATGCAAGTGGTTCCTTGAGATGAAATCTACTCCTGGTGAAGATGCTCTGAAGATTTTGAAATGATAACAAAGGATTTATAATATTACATAAACTTAGTTGATAAAGCAGCAGCAGGGTTAGAGAGGATTGACTCTAAATTTGAAAGAAGTTCTACTCTGGGTAAAATACCGTCAAACAGCGTTGCATGCTACAGAGAAATCATTCATGAAAGGAAGAATCAGTCAATGTGGCAAACTTCATTGTTGTCTTCCTTCCTTCCCTCCTTCCTTCCTATAGATTAAAACGCTTTATTCACTTTTATCAGAATTTTATTGATTTTTTGTTGAAGTATAGTTGATTTATTATATTAGTTTCAGGTCTATAACATAGTTATTCGTTATTTTTACATATTATACTCCATTAAAAGTTATTATAAGATAATGGCTATAATTCCCTGTGCTATACAATATATCTTTGTTGCTTATCTATTATATATATATATATATATAGTAGTTTGTATTTCTTAATCCCATACCCCTGGTTTGGGATTAACCACTGGTAACTACTAGCTTGTCCTCTATATCTGTGAGTCTGTTTCTGTTTTGTTATATACATCCATTTGTTTCATTTTTTAGATTCCACATATAAGTGATATCATACAGTATTTGTCTTTCTCTGTCTGACATTTTGTTAAGCAGAATACTTTCTAGGTCTATCCATGTTGTTGGAAATGACAGAATTTCATGCTTTTTATGGCTGAGTAATATTCCACTGTATATGTATACCACATTTTTTTAATTCATTCACCTGTTGATGGATGCTTAGGTTGCTTCCATTTGTCTATTGTAAATAATACTGTTGTGAAGATTGGAGTGTATGTATCTTTTTGAATTAGTGTTTTTGTTTTTTTTCTGGATATATACATAGGACTGGAATTGCTAGATCATATGGTAGTTCTATTTTTAATTTTTTGTGGAACCTCCATACCGTTTTCCATAATGGCTGCATCAATTTACATTCCCACCAGTAGTGTACTAGGGTTCCCTTTTCACCACATCCTCACCAACATTTGTAAACTGTAGACTTTTTGATGACCATCATTCTTACAGGTATGAGGTGATATCTCATTGTGGTTTTGGTTTAAATTTCTCTAATGATTAGTGATGTTGAACATCTTTTCATGTGACGGTTAGCCATCTATCTGTACGTCTTCTTTGGAAAAATGTCACTTAGGTCTTCTGCCCATTTTTTAATTGGTTTGTTTAGTTTTTTTGATATTGAGCTGTATGAGTTTTTTATGTATTTTGGATATCAACCTTTTTTTGGTCATATTGTTTGCAAATATTTTTCCCATTCTGTAGGTTGTCTTTTCATTTTGTTGATGGTTTCCTTTGCTGTGCAAAAGGTTTCAAGTTTGATTAGGTCTCATTTGTTTATTTTTGTTTTTATTTCTTTTGCCTTAGGATGCAGATCAAAAAAATTGCTACAATTTATGTTAAAAAGTGTTCTGCCTTTGTTTCAGGTTTTATATTTAGGTCTTTAATCCACTTTGAGTTTATTTTTGTATATGATGTGAGGAAATGTTCTAATCACATTCTTTTACATGTAGCTGTTGAGTTTTTCCCAGCACCACTTATTGAAGACACTGTCTTTTCTCCATTGTATATTCTTGCCTCTTTGTCATAGATTAATTGACCATAGCTGTGGGGGTTTATTTCTGGGCTCTCTATTCTTTTCCATTGATCTATGTGTCTGTTTTTGTGCTAGTACCACACTGTTTTTATTACTATAACTTTGTAGTATAGTCTGAAGTCAGAAGCATGATAACCACCTGTTTTGTTCTTTCTTCTCAAGATTACTTTGGCTACTTGGGGTCTTTTCTGGTTCCATACAAATTTTAGAATTTTTTTTTTCTAATTCTGTAAAAATGCCATTGGAATCTTAATAGGGATTACATTGAATCTATAGATGATTTTGAGTAGTATGGGCATACTATTCCAACCCCAGTGGAATCTCATTTCTCATGATTCAGAATTGGGTCACATCCATTTCTATACCAGTCACTGACAATATACATAGATTTGCTTATACTAATTAAGATTTACTCCTTAACCTGCTATCAGCTGGGCAGGGATGCAACCTTTACTGAAAAGCAAGATAATCTGATGTAACAAACTCAGCATCCTGTTGGGCTGATGGCTATTAAGTTGGTAACCAAGGGTGTCTGCCACAGAAATGGAAAAGGCTTTTAGGACTTTCCATGCAGTGCCTTTACCTAAATCTATATAAAACCCAAATCATCTCTGCTCATTTGATTCTTACACAGATTCTTTTCTTAATGATCCACGAGAGAAAGCTCATTATAATTTTTAAAGAAAGTCCTCTAAGTCCTTTAGTAAAATGATTTTTTCTTCTAATACCTCATATTTAAGCAGAAAAATGTTTTAGATGATAGATTACTTGTAAACTTCTAAACAAAAGCAAGAAGCTTAATATCTAGACACTTTGTACTATTTCTCAGGGAAGATATTTAGACTTCTGATTGAAGAAAGAACATACAGCAGATGCAAACAATCATAGATTTTTTTTTAAAGTCAGCATTTAGTTCAAGACAGATCCACTAGGAAATCCAGGAAGAGAGATTGAACAGAAATTTGACTTTTATCTGTTCATAATTCTTACCTCATCATGCTTTTAAATGAAAATATATACTATAATCTTACCATGGGATTTGAAGATAGAGGAAATGTGTGACAAAGAACTTGCCAAGTTTTCAGAAATAATTCTCTGCATTATTGCAAGCATTTTGAAAGGAGCTTGTTCAGTGTCTAAGTGGCTCAAAATATGTATAAAGGAGAAGAAATATGAGGAAAGTAAGCTAATATGTATAGAATACCCACGGTATGTAAGGTACAGGACTAGAAACTTTATATACCTTTTAAAGTGTTCTCTGCCTGACAGACTTGAAAAAATACACATTACTGCCATATTTTATTTGGAGAAATTGTTGAACAGAGAAATGATGTGATTGGCCATATTGCTCACAGGGGTTGTGTGTGACAGAGCTGGGAATCAAACAGACATGTCTCTGACTACATAGCACATACCTGTGCCAGGACACAGAGGGATCCCGCCCTCTGCCTTAACCTACCACATCACCAAAAATGTCTAAGGAAAGAGACGAAATAAGTGAAAACACTTAGAAAAACTCTACTTTGGATACACAAAAATTGGTTAAGTCTATGCATTAAGTTATGGGAATGGTGGTGAAATGGAAAATTTTTACTTGTTTTGTGAAAGAGGTCTTTATGTAGAGCCCTTGGAATCAAATGTCTATTCTCCTGAATTGTTGGAAATAATAGGAAAGCAAGAGGCAAATATATTTTAAATTAAATGTAGATACTTCCTACATTTCAGAACATACTCTTTTTTTTTTTTTTTTAATGTGTCTATAGTTATAGAACACACACTCTTGGAATGGAATGTATACTTTCTGATGGGGATTTCAAACAAGAAAACTGCAAACGTAGAAATTCCTACCTTCTAAGATAATGTTTATCCATTCTATATATAATAGTTTGCATCTGCCAGTCCCAAACTCCCAATCCATCCCTTCCCCACCCACCTCCCTGTTGGCAACTACAAGTCTTTTCTCTATGTCTGTGAATCTATTTCTGTTTTGTAAATAAGTTTTTTTGTGTCATATTTTAGATTACACATATAAGTGATATCATATTGTATTTGTCTTTCTCTTTCTGACTTACTTCACTTAGTATG
>NW_020172000.1:1187962-1242139 GCF_003031525.2 Neophocaena asiaeorientalis asiaeorientalis
AGTACCACACTGTTTTTATTACTATAACTTTGTAGTATAGTCTGAAGTCAGAAGCATGATAACCTCCAGTTTTGTTCTTTCTTCTCAAGATTACTTTGGCTACTTGGGGTCTTTTGAAGTTCCATATAAATTTTAGGATTATTTATTCTAGTTCTGTGAAAAATGTAATGGGTATTTTGATAGGGGCTGCTTTATTTTTTTTAATTTATTTTTTATTGAAGTATAGTCGATTTAAAATGTGTGGGTTTCTTTTATACAGAAAAAAAATATATATATATATATATATATTCTTTTTCATATTCTTTTCCATTATGGTTTGTTACAGGATATTGAATATAGTTCCCTGTGCTATACAGTTGTTTATCCATTCTATATATAATAGTTTGCATCTGCCAGTCCCAAACTCCCAATCCATCCCTTCCCCACCCACCTCCCTGTTGGCAACTACAAGTCTTTTCTCTATGTCTGTGAATCTATTTCTGTTTTGTAAATAAGTTTTTTTGTGTCATATTTTAGATTACACATATAAGTGATATCATATTGTATTTGTCTTTCTCTTTCTGACTTACTTCACTTAGTATGATAATCTCTAGGTCCATCCATGTTGCTGCAAATGGCATTATTTCATTCTTTTTTATGGCTGAGTAGTATTCCATTGTGTGTGTGTGTGTGTGTGTGTGTGTGTGTGTGTGTGCGTGTACCACATCTTTGTCCATTCATCTGTCAATAGGGACTGCTTTAAATTTGTAGATTGCTTTGGGTAGTATGGCCATTTTAACAATATCAATTCTTCTAACCCAAGAACATGGAATATCTTTCCATTTCTTTGTATCATTTTCAAATTCCTTCATTAATCTTCTATAGTTTTCAGAATATAGGTCGTTCACCTCTTGGGGTAAGTTTATTCCTAGGTATTTTATTCTTTTTGATGTGATTTTAGTATTGTTTTATTTTTTATTTATTTATTTTTTTTTTGCGGTACGCGGGCCTCTCTCTGTTGTGACCTCTTGAGGAGCACAGGCTCTGGACCCTGCCACCAGGGAAGCCCCAGTGTTGTTTTATTTTAAGAAATAGCCACAGCCACCCCAAACTTTAACAGCTACCACCCTTATCAGTCAGCAGCCATCAGCATCCAGGCAAGGGCTTCCCTGGTGGCGCAGTGGTTGAGAGTCCGCCTGCCGATTCAGGGGACACGGGTTCGTGCCCTGGTCCGGGAAGATCCCACATGCCATGGAGCAGCTAGGCCTGTGAGCCATGGCCGCTGAGCCTGCGCGTCTGGAGCCTGTTCTCCACAACGGGAGAGGCTACAGCAGTGAGAGGCCCGTGTACCGCAAAAAACAAAACAAACAAAACATCCAGGCAAGACCCTCCATCAGCAAAAAGATTTTGTCTCACTGAAGTCTCAGATGATGGTTAGTATTTCTTATCAGTAAAGTATTTTTAATTAAGTTATGCATATTTTTTAGACATAATGCTATTACATACTTAATAAACTACAGTATAGTGTAAACATAGCTTTTATATGCACTGGGAAACCAAACAATTTGTGTGGTTCACTTTATTGCAATATTTGCTTTGTTGTGGTAGTATGGAACCAAACCCATAATATCTCCAAGATATGCCTGTATTCATGGGGTCCAATTCATATAAGTAATCCCTTCTCTGAAGAGGGAGAAGAAAAAAGTCACTTCTCAAATTATATGAGGTTATGTTTGTTTCTAGGCTAGTATTTGTGTTGTTTAATCCTTATAAGTAAATTCTACTCTGAGAGAGGAGGGGAACAAATTCTAATACCAAAATTTATTCTGGTGATATAGGATCCTGGGCAAGTTAGTTATAGGGCTTGATCAATTGTAAGTAAGTGCTGATTTGAAGGAAGAGAGGAAAAAGTATCATCCCAAATGAATTGCAGTGGCATTTGTTTCTAGACTAGTTATTAATGTTGTCTGATCCATATGAGTAAATGCTTATCTGAAGAAAGGGGGGGAATACATGGCCAGCTAAGCTGTATTATATACAACTAGCTTATCAAGAAAAACTTTGTGGATGTGACTGGCATTGTTTTTTGTCCCCAAGTGCAAATTTGGTGAAGAAAAATAATTAAGGACATGAGAGAATCTCCTAGTATGAGGAAAATACTGGAGTGTGGTAGAAGCAAACTATAATAGAAGTAGTGGAAGTCTTGCCTCAGAGTCAGCAGGAAACTCTAGAATCCTGACAATAGGTTATCCTGGGTCATGGTGGAAAAGAAAATGGACAGCTATAGTGGGCCAGAAACTCCAGCTACAGTGGTAGTAGACAAGAAATCTGTCAGTGGATAGGAAATTCCAACTATAATAGCAATCAAATCTGGTTTCTTAGTGGAAAGGAAAGTGTGCAACTGCATACCCAGGGCATCCTGATTATGGATGAGCAGCCAGAAATCTTACTGTGGAAAGGAATGTGGGCAATTAGTAGAGGGCAAAGAATTCCAGGTAGTCTGGAATCATTGATCTTCAAATGAGTAGGTCTTCAAGTGAGTAGAAATGTGTGCAGAGTGGCCAGCCAACCACAATCCACAAGGTCAGCAACACAGAGGGAGAGATCTTGACGATTGGACCACTAGACTTTTGAGAGAAGTGCCAGTGAGTGGCAGAACCCTCCACCTCCATTCCCAGTTAAGAGCAGCAACAGAAGAATCAGAATCTGAATTACAATCTGAAGGCTTTCTTCAGATGGGTAAGACATCGAAAAGGAAGTTGAATTTATTATACTAATTTTAGTGAGCATTTGGAGGGAATTAGGAATTGTGTTTTTTTGTTTTGAGTGATATACTCCCATGATATGGCAGTTGCCATTCACTAAAGGAGGGTATTCAGAGTGTGGCCCATCATGCCACGCTCTGAACTTCTCTCATGGTGGTAGGTGGATGGGTTTGGAATGCTATTAATGCCAATTAGTGGTTAATAAGGATTTTCAATCCAGAGATTTTTTCTTATTAGGAGCAGTTTTACATCCCATACTTTTCTAGAAATGACAATGCTAAGCGTAATTTGAATGTAAACATTATTATTACCGGAGGTTAAGATGAGGGTAAAAATCTGGCCCTGAAATTTATCTGAAACAGAATTCTGGTTTAACATGTTTTTCCCTCCCCACTCCTACTTCTTAGGTGAGTATTTCAGTATATAGCAAATCAACACTTTTCCAACTCTTTAAAGAAAAATATATCTCCAGAACTGTGCTAGAAAAACAACCTTAGAAATAGCAGCTCCCTGGAGCACCTGTAATTGTATATTTAGCTAAAACTTGCATTGAAAGTGTTTCTTAAAGTGCTTATATATTTTTTTTTTTAATTTATTTTTATTTATTTATTTTTTTTGCGGTACGCGGGCCTCTCACTGCTGTGGCCTCTCCTGCTGCGGAGCACAGGCTCCGGACGCGCAGGCTCAGCGGCCATGGCTCACGGGCCCAGCCACTCTGAGGCACGTGGGATCCTCCCGGACCAGGGCACTAACCCGCGTCCCCTGCATCAGCAGGCGGACTCTCAACCACTGCGCCACCATGGAAGCCCAGTGCTAATATATTATTTCTTATTTCTCTTAAAGCATTTTTCAACTACAGTTAACTCATTGTGAAGAGATTTTAAGCTTTATCGTCTAACTCCATAGAAAGATAATACTACTCAAAATCAATTTATTAAAAACTTAGAGATATAGAGCTTCAAGAAAATTTTGGTATCACTCATCTTCTGAAGAGACAGGCTCAAAGTTTTAAGTGATGTAATTTAACGTGTAGCTGGGGCTACCCCAAATCTTGCTTCCAGGTAAATACTCCTTCCTTTATCCATATGGTTGAACTTTAAAGTACAGCTATAACACTGCAAACATAAAATTTTGTAAGATATTATAAAACTTCCAGACACAGTTGTTGATTTTGTTAGCTTTGGTCTTCTGCAAGCAATTGTGTTAATTGGCAGTATTTGGCTGATTCCTTGTGCACACTGTTTTCTTAAACATTTCTCTGTTGCTCGTTTGTTGCAAACATGGGGGAACTGCACTTACAACAGAAATAATGGAAGTGATGAGACTTCTTATAGACAAGAGAAGGAGAATGTGTTTTATGATGTTCTCCTTTACCCTATCCCTCCCGCTCTCCTTTCCTTTTCCCTTCTTCTCTCCTTTCCTCCCTCCCTTTCCCTCCTCCTCCTCCTCTTCCTCTTCCTCTTTCTCCTTTTTTTTTTTTTTTTGCTGCAAGAGTCTGCATAAACCCTAAGTTTTTCTTTATCTCCTAAGCAACTAGACCATTCTGGACCTGCCCTGCTGTGTAAAATTCTCTGTATTTGGACTGGCTGTTAATGCTTTAATGCTGTAACATAAAATCTATATGAAGCAATATATAGTATATTTTTAAAAATAGTTTTTTAGTATAAAATCTAACAGAAACAGAAACTCCATAAAATAAATGTATAGGTCAACCAGTTTTTATGAGGCAAACAACATTATAACCACCACCACTAGGTTAAAAAATAGAATTTTGCCATCTACCTACCCTACCCACAACCCCTTTCCTCTTCTCAAAGTTAATCACAGTCCTGACCTTTATAGTAATCATTTCTTTATTTTCTTTATAAGTTTATCAGACAAATGTTCATTCCTAAGCACTAGTTTAGTTCTGTTTCCCACTCTCCCATAAGTCTCTTTTAATCTAGAGACTGTCCTCTTTTTTCTTTGTAATTTGTTTGTTGAAGAAATGGTGTTCTTTTTCTCCAGAGTTTCCCACAGTCTTGATTTCACTTGATGACATTCTCTGTTGCAGTTTAATATGTTTCTCAGTCCTGAATTTCCTGTAGATTAGTGGTTGGTTCTACAGGATGGATCAGATTTGGGTTTATTTATTTTTTTCTTTTGACTTCTTAGGTGGTGGTGTGTTCTGTTTGGAGGTACACAATGTTGGTTTCCTCTCTTTCCTGTCATTTTAGCTGCCACTAATGATCAATGCCATCAGGCTTTAGGTTGATGATATTTCTACATGTTTTAGTTGTCAGAAGCTCATCCTCTAAAATAAGGAGAGAATTGTGGGGACAATATTCCCTGAATTCTCACATGTGGAAACATTTGTTTGTAGCCTTTCTATCTGAAAATCAGACTGGGTATAAAATCTTTGGCTCATCTTTTCTTTTCTTGAGTATATTAACTATGCTATTCCATTTCCTGCTGGCATAATGATTTGTTGTCAAAGTCTGACAACAATCTGGCTTTCTCTCCTTTATGAGCAATTTTGTCCTTTTACTGACATTTTTCTCCTTAGAGTCTAGTAATTTTACTTGAATATGTCTCATTGCTTTGACTGGGTCAATTTCCTTTTTTACTATGCAGTTTCAAATCCTATTTCAGATACATTTTCATGAATTATACTTTTTTGAAATTGTTCTGTTTCCTTCCTTTGATTTTCTTCTTTGAGGATTGAGAGCCTGTGAAAAGTGAAACAATTTTGAACAGCTGTTTGAGGGGCATCAACACAGGGATGAGCAGAATAAGAAACGCCAATCAGTATTTAGGGCTGAACTGAGATTAAATAGCATTCATTTGTAGTGGAGCCAACTTTGTATTGCAGAACTCAGCAGATACAAATGAAACAGATGTTTGGGTATGGTGACAAGGCAGTCAGCATGGAAGGGTAAGGGACTGGGGGATCCTAGGATGCTACTTAAAGTATAGCTGAAATAGTTATCAACAAATTCATTGCACAAATAAGTAAAAAGAATGCAGGTATTTCCAGAAGAGTTTCAATTTGTTACTATTTTATTTTAAATAAAGGGAAAGTAAATGTATAACTAAGTGCGGGTTAATTCTTACTTACTTGTAAGAATGTTCATAATACATTAGCAAATCAGAAAAAGAAATCTTGATAAACCATCTGTCTTGATTTCTGGTTTGAAAAAAAATAGTCCATATCTGTATGTTATCAGCCAGGCCACAAATATAGTCACACATGGATTTTTGTATCACAGTAATAATGTCAATGAAAACATGGGCCTGGAAGTGAGGACTTTTTAGTTGGAAATTCCTTCTCAGTCACATTGGCAGATGTCTCAAAAACATTATTTCTATTAAATTTTAGGTCTGTGGCACTGAAAGTATCACTCACTTAGAAAATGAGCAAAGTTGATCTTTGTTCATAGACTACATTTCTGAAGTGGGGATCCTTCAGTTTCTGGGTATTTTCTACACTTACACTCAGCTTGAGGTAATACTAGACAAAGTTGTAATGTTAGAAAAGTGTATTGGTTTTTGGCCTCTCTTTTCCTCATAGAAGTGGTAAAAGGGCCCCTTGGTCAAATACCTTTTTACTCTCCTTTAAGATTCCCAGTGTTCCTCTTGTCATATCTGACACCATTGATGCCTATTGATTGATTGGCTTTCTTCGTCACTTTTCACTAGGCGCCTGTTAAATAAGAGCAATGTAAGGAGTTAAGATGCTGATGTCATCTCAGATAAAAATGTTTATGTCCACATGGTCTTGCTCTGAATGTCAGAGGAGGGAGGAGGAAGCTAGATATACATCAAATCTCATCCATATATCCAAAGGAATTCTGCAGTCAACTTTAGAATCTCACATGAAGTTTTATTACTTCCAGCCACCCACTCTTGTGCTTTCTGTTACTACAAAGTCCATTCTTTCTTGAGCCTCTCCCTTGCAATTGTCCAGGCAGTAGCCATTTCTTGCTTACCTTGACAAGGATGGTGAAATGGATTTGGGATGCTCTGCGGTGAGCCAAGTAGGATCGTAAAGTGAGCTTCTTGACTAATTTGCCCAGCTTGCAACAATCTCCTTCTAAAGGATATCAACCCATTTCTTTCCCTATCTATTTTTAAGATGTATTTTGCTGCTACTCTCCACAGATGGCTCCAGGATAATGATGCTTTCACCAGGAACACCAATGTCTATACTCTTTGTTGGACCAAGGTAACATTGCAGATGCTGAATCCCTCATTGTGACAATGCTGCAGATGCCTGCACTTAGACTACTGACACTGTATCAGAGGTCATGCCTCACATTGCTGCCAAAGCTGTTGGCACCCATGCTGCTGATTCTTTGGTTTTCAATATCCTATGGAGATTTACTCTGTTTACTGCAGCCTCCTTGCTAAAGGATTTGGACTTAAGTCTCTGAGGCCTGACCTAAAATACAATCTGATATACACCATGCTATAATTAAAGTCTACCTCCCCTCATCCTCAGATACTAATTTATTTCCATTGAATCAAATTTGCTCATTTGCCTATGTAACTCTTTCCCAGAAGAAACCTTAGGTCCTACAGTAATATCCTTTCCAGCCTCACCAATGATCCTGACAATGCCCAAATTGTACCTGGAGCCCCTGCTACATTCTTCACTTTCCCATTAACCCCAGTAAAAAGTGTGCTGTCTTTATTAAGAGTCTAACCCCACTCAATAATCAGCCTGAGCAACTGACACTTCTTTCAGTGAGAGCTTACACAATACTAAGGCACTGAGAAGAGAGAAAAGTGGAGCCATCTGGTCTTGTCTATTAGTTCATGCAAGTTGCCACAGCCCTGTTGCTACTCTCCCTGTTCTGATGACTCATGGGGCCCAGCAGGAAGCTGCTGTTCAGTGCCTGCTTGGGACATGGCAATCTTTCTGTTGGGACACTGGTATATTTTATGAGATTTCTTACGGTCCTATCTTAGACACACATCCCATAGCCATTTCCTTTCTGGAGTCATGAGACCTCACTATTCACACTGCCAAGAATCAGGACACAGGCCTTTGTTTTTGATATCCACATACTTCTTGCTTTCCATTTTCCTTGTCTCTTAGCTCAGGGAACTATCCAAACTGTGGGGGGAAAGCCCCATCGCCCCATCATTCACAACACTTAACGAATTAATTTAATTCAACATAATTCTCCCATCTAGCTCAGCTGGGGTAGGGGTAGCGTAAGGTTTACAGGAACATTTGAAATAGCTGTTAGAAAGCCTTGGAGTGGGTTTCTAGCAGCTGCTTGTTGCTTTTTTTGGAATTTGTATATGTGGAGAGGTAGTTTACTCTTACTATCTTCAGCTTTGGGATTTTTAACTGAAATTGTGACAGAAAAAGTCCCATTTGTAAGTCTGTAAATCTTCACCAGTAAATGTCAATCTTCCCCCTAGGTATAGCAAAAGTGCACGTACTTCCCTAACTCTTACCCGTTCTCTTAGGAACAGTCCTCTTCCAAGGCTGGAGAGGTCCCTCTCTAGCATCCTGAAATACAGGCAACGGATAGTGTAATCTGGGATGGATGGCACTGTGGGACTACCCCAAGGAGAGTGCTGGTCAGAGATAATGAGAAAAATAAAATAAGGAAGCATGTTAGTCATTGTATAGTAGGACAAACCAAGGCTATGTGATTAAATTGCTCTCATTGATGTAGTCACTAATTAGTGTAAATAAGTCAGTTGTTAACACAGAATTCCAGGGGAGATAGCAAGCTGCTATGGCCCAGGGGTAAGAACACCTTGATGTCTCGCTAGGGATAGGTAAAGAAGGGCAGGAGATTGGCACTGTGGAGAATACAGGAAATAGAGTGCTTTGTAAATAGCAGGTTACTGCAGTAGGCTAACATGCTCCTTAGGGGACTATGTTACTAGATAGAGACCATGCTCAGTTAAACTTTGGGATGCTATGAAGCACAAAGTTCATAGAAAACATGGGAATTAAAAGATTTGAAATGTGTGCAACAGACCTTATGAGTAAGCTCCAATGACTGGAGTGTACATGTGTATATGGCAATACTGCAAATTTTTGAAATTTTGCAAGACAGGGATGTCTGAAAAACCACTCAGAGAGAAGATAGTGTCAAATGTAAGGTGACCATCTTATCGATCAGTTGATTGACTGATCGATTGGTAGACTTTCCTCTTCTCTAGCATCGCCTGGCATTGTGTAGTGACCCACGGTGGCGACTCCCTGACCAATGTCTACCTGTGCTGCAATCTTTTAATGACAGTGCAGCCCTTGGGCTCCGTTGACTGACTCTCCTTTGGACAGTCTCCACAGTTTTTGGAGCGATGCCAGAGGAAGCAAACCCCAGGGTTTCAAGGGAACCCTTTGGGTACCATTCAACTGGGAAACCCCACACCAGGACAGCCTCCAGGTGTCACATTTGTGATAATGGTCACAGCACTCAGCACAAGGCTAAGCACACATTTAACCAGAAGGACAAGTGGGGCAAGGGTTCAGTGAAAGGAGTAAGCCAAGCACTGGAATAAGGATGCAGAGTACGCATCCATCAGTGAGTAAACATTTAAACGTTCTTCTTTTTTTTTTAACTCTATTTTATATTGGAGTCTAGCCGATTAGCAATGTTGTGATAGTTTCAGGTGCACAGCTAAGCGATTCAGCCATACATATACATGTATGTAAACCTTCTAATGATGCATGATGGTTGTTTGGTCTAATTAACTAAAAGACATTATCCTCTGTTAAACAATAGGAATTCTTTCCACTTATCACAAAAAAGAGGAAAATAAAAAGAAGCTTCCACATGGATCACTCCCAGCTGCATATGGTGCCTTGTCAATGACTAGTTAAGATAGTCCCCTGAGGATCCATGGGTTTTGGGGGGTTTTTTAAAGATTTTTTTTTTAATTAATTTATTTATGTATTTATTTTTGGCTGCATTGGATCTTTGTTGCTGTGCGCGGGCTTTCTCTAGTTGCGGCGAGCGGGGGCTACTCTTCATTGTGGTGCACGGGCCTCTCCCTGCGGTGGCTTCTCTTGTTGCGGAGCTTGGGCTCCAGGTGCGCAGGCTTCAGTAGTCGTGGCACACGGGCTTAGCCGCTCCGCGGCATGTGGGATCTTCCTGGACCAGGGCCCGAACCTGTGTCCCCTGCCTTGGCAGGCGGATTCTCAACCATTGTGCCACCAGGGAAGCCCCATGGGTTTTTTTTTCCAGTTGAGGTGAGATCTTCTTAATTAGGCAGCCCAAGAGTGTGAAGGCTGCCAGGAGAAGAGTCAGTTGTCTTGACCAAGGGCGTAATAGGATAGATAATGGAAAATATGCTTCTGACTTTTCAGGATCCACAGGGGATGGATCACCTTGGCTGATCCCATGACATGTGCTGCTGTCCAAATTGAAGAAACAAACAAGTAAAAAATAACTGTGAAAGCTAAATAACAGGCTAATGTTGGCAAAAATGGCAAAGGACATTTCAAAATTCTCTCCTCCATAAAAGCAATGAGAAAACAGATTAAATGTATCAGAATCAATGTTTTCAGAGCTCTGGAAATTAACAAAAAGCTATGACAATTTTGGAAATGTTTATTCAAGAAAAACAGCTGTATCTTGATTAGAATAGTGAGCTGTGGTGTTTTAACATCTCTTATTTACACTGCATTCTTTCCAGCTCTGTGGTAGTCATAATCACAATAAAAACCAACATAATGGGAGCACTGGAGGGAGTAGGACAGTTCTGGAGTTCCTTCAAAGCCTCACTCCCAGAGAACTGCTATTATTTGACTGATCCTGGAATGTCCCTACTTGCAAGAATGTACTCAGAGCTCACATAGTCCTAAAAACCCTTTTCTTGGGGGTATTTGTCAAAAATATTTACAAGCATTGTTTAATCTCAGGATTGCCTTAAATAGTGGACAATAGTTGGAGAAAAAAAAAAAAAAACAACAGGCTAACCAAAAACTTAAAATGAAAAGCTGGAGAATGAGATGTCCAAATGAACTTTTAAAGGCTCTTATGTATTCCTGGGAGTCTAGATGACCACACACATGCCCAGGCTGTGTGCAGCTCATCAAAAATTTGAGAAAGCCCTAAGTACTGAGTAAGGTAACTGTGTAGGTAAATATAACATATAATTAAATGTATTTTTGTTTATAAATTTTTTCTATTTAAAAGACAAGTTTTTTTTCTATTTAAAAAACTAAAATAAAGAATTTGGACCCCTGCCTCACCTCACACCATATACAAAAATTAACTAGAAAAATTAACTCAAAATGGATCAAAGACCTAAGTGTCATAGGTAAAACTACAAAAACAGACTCACAGACATAGAAAACAAACCTATGGTTACCCTAGGGAAGGGAGGAGGGACATTAGGGGTATTGGCTTAACGGATAAAAATTACTATACACAAAATAGATAAGCAAAAAGGATTTACTATATAGCATGGAGAATTATACCCAGTATCTTGTAATAACCTATAATGTAATATAATCTGCAAGAATACTGAATCACTATGCTATACCTACCCTTGAAACTAACAAAATATTTTAAATCAACTATACTTAGATTTTTAAAAATGAAAAAAAACTCTTACAAGAAAATTAGATGTCAATCATCATGACCTTGAATTAGACAATGGTTTATTGGATATGACACCAAAAGTGCAAGTGGCAAAAGAAAAAAAAAACAGATGAGTGGCACTTCATCAAAGTTGAAAACAGTTTGCTTCAAAAGATGTCATCAAGAAAATGAAAAGACAATGTACAGGATAGGGGGAAATATTTGCAAATCATGTATTTAAGGGTATAGTATCCAGAATATAAAGAACACACAGCTTATTAACAAAAAGACAAATAACCCAACTAAAAAACAGACAAAATACACGAATATACATTTATCCGCAAAAGATCTAGGAATGGCCAATAAGTGTATAAAAAATACTCACCATCACTAGCTATTAGGGAAATGCAAAGCAAAGCCACCATGTTATACCACTTTACACCCACTAGGATGGCTATGATAAAAAAAAATATGGAAAGTTACAAGTATTAGTAAGGATGTAGAGGAACTAGAATATACCTTGCTGTTGGAATGTAAAATGGATTAGCTGCTGTGGAAAATATTTTGGCGGTTCCTCAAAATGTTAAACATAGGGTTACCATATGACCCAGTGATTTCACTCCTAGGTATATAGCCAAGACAAGTGAAAACATATGTCCGTACAAAAACTTGTGCATGAATGTTCATGGCAGCATTACTCATAACAGCCAAAGAGTGGACCCAACCCAAATGTCTATCAACCAGTATATGGATACAACCAAATGTGGTATATCCGTACAATGGAATATTATTCAGCCAGAAAAAGGAATGAGTTTCTGAGACAAGCTACAATATGGATAAACCTAGAAAACATTATGCTAAATGACGGAAGCCAGACACAAAAGTTCACATATTACATTTCATTTACATGAAATGTCCAGAATACGAATCCATGGAGAGAGAAAGTAGATTAGTGGTAGCCAGGGCTTGGACAGGACAGGGAGGAATGCATGCTAATGGTAAAAGGTTTCTTTTTGCATAGATGAAAATGCTCTGAAGTTAAATAGTGGTGATTTTTGTACAGCCTCGTGACTATACTAAAACGTGTTGAATTATACATTATAAAAGGATGAACTTGACAGTATGTAAATTATATCTCAAAAAAATTTAGACAGCAACAGAAGGTATCACATAGAGCTGAGGTATCCAATACAGAAGCCACTAGTGACATGTAACTAATTACCACTTGAAATACGGCTGGCCTGAATTGTGATATGCTGTAAGTGCAGAATACATACCAAATTTTAAATTAGGTAAACTATCTCATTAATAAATTTTAATATTTGATTACATATTGAAATAATATTTGTAGGTATGGCTGTAAATAAAATACACTGTTAGAAATAAGTTCTTTTTTTAAATGTGGGGTGCTGGAAATTTTAAACTTACATCTGTGGCTTACATTTTTTTATTCACATTGTATTTTTATAGGAGAGTGCTTCATTAGAAGGATAGTACATGAAACCCACCACGGTTTTCTTTGGTACCTGGATAGTTAACACTGGACCTTATGTTTCAAGTGGTTCCTGGAAGGAGGCCTGTGGGGTAAGTAGGGAATATTGATTGCTGTGGTGGTGGGTGGGTGCAAGAAAAGGAGAGACTGGAAACAATGCTGATTTCTAATGATAAAAAATGAAAAGAGCCTGGGACTGCAAGATTGTTATTCATTGGTTTATTGGTTAGAATCAAATTTGGGGAGTCAAGATTACTAGGACTAAAACATTTATGGCTGAATAATATGTAGCAATCAGTGAGGAAATCTTGAAGATTCACGTACGCATGCTGTGCTTGCACTACCTAACTATGACATACTATGCTTTGTTAAAAGAAACCAATTCCCTCCTCTCACTGAAATAAACAGGAAAATAAATGGAAACACAGGCTACCACATTGAATCCTTTCAGCCGTTTATACCTCCATGCAATTGACTTCTTTGAAAGTTTGCTAAGGAAATGTTTTTATTTCCACTATGGCCAGTGCCTCATAAATAGGAAGCCTAGGGGTGTACAGGCTACCCAGAGGAGGGTCATGTGGCCTGACCTAGCACTAAGGTGCAGTGTTATTTAAAAAGGACAAAAGAGGCAGACGTTGGTCAGTTCACCCTCAAGCTTTCAGAACCCAGAGCACATCAATTGACAGACTGCATGATTTAATGGGCTATTGATGAAATAGAAGAAGAAAACAAAAATACATTGAAAATCTAAATTTAAAGAAAGCAGTTATTTGGATACTACATAACAGGTAGATGTCAGTGATGGCATCTCTAACTTTCAAGACTCACATGGGTTAACCTTGGTTGATTACAAAACCTGGGGGCTATTGTTTACATAAAAGAAGGAAACAAAAGTAAATTCCAAAGACTTAAGAAAATGGGAAATATGTTTAAAAAGGTGAAAAAAAAGAACAAGGAAAAGTGTCTCTTAGATGGATAATGAATAACTCAGGAAGGCTATTAGTCGTATGTGTGGTTCTAGGTTATACAACAAAAGATTTACAGTTCAAGTGGCTTCACAAAGCTACTGGTGGGTTGGGGTGGCAAAAAGGGGGTAAGGCAGAAAACTCACTTATCGTGAATAGAAAGCTGACATGCCAACAGCTTTTTGCAAAGGCAAGCTTTCAGTTTAGAGGCTCCATTGGTTTGAGTCATGGTTTGGGAAGCAGTGTTCTCAGATTAAAACATTTAAGGCTGCAAAATTTGAAGCCACTGGAAAAATGGATGCTTCATTTTCTCTAGTTAACAGTAAAGCTATTTTCTTTTTTTTACAAGATAGGAATTTCTTCCTTTTACCATTAAAGGAAGAAAATAAGAAAAAAAAAAGGCAAGTGGCTGCCATAGGGCACCATCCCAGTCACTTATGCCACCTAAAGGAAGGTCACCTCTGCTTGACCCAGAGGGCTAACATAACTTTCTGTTGGAGAAATCTCTAAAGAGACATGCTAGGGGGGAAAAAATCTTTTATTTAAAAAGAAAACAAACAAACAAAAAAACATAAAAATGGGGGGATGGTGGGGAATTATGACATTCAAACTTTTTAGTCATTTATACCTGCATCTTAATGAATTTGTGTTTTGTGGAGACAAGTTTTTATTTTTTAAATGTTTTGGGGAAGAACTTGAAATAAAAGCCTGGTATTGAGAAGAGAAAGAATAAGATGGTCTCAATGCAGAGGAAGGTCAGCTTTGTCAGACCAAAGAGGACAGCATGTGCTGCTGTTTTAAGATGACAGAAAATGGAGACATTCATGGGGACATTTCTAAAGAGGCAATAAGGAAAAAAATGAACTTACAATGAAAAAAGCAATGAACTCTCCCACACACAACACACACATATCCTACACACAGGAAAAAAACACCCCAAAGAGCTCTCATATACACCACTTTCAGTCTTGTATACCTACATACCTGTGGGAGACTTACAAATTTCTTAAGTGTGTGTGTGTGTGTGTGTGCGCGCACGCGCGCGCCCGTGCACGTGTGTTTCTTTGGGGACAAGGCTGGGAGTAGGATCCAAGCTCACAGCAAGAGAATGAGGCAGGAAGAATGACAAAAGGCTGTTGGCTAGAGGGTCACTCTGGGGACACTCTGGGAATAGCAAATCATTGTTAATCAATTATAGAACTTTGAGACATTGGACAGGGAGTCTCCAAGCTTACGTGATGACCTACCAAGCTTTTACCTTGGCTGACTAAAGACTTAATGGCTCTTTTCTAAATAGGAAAAAACAAACACAAATTTCCCAAAGTGAAGACAACTAAGAAGTATCCCTTTCATGGATAATTATTGAGAACCACCACATTTTTAAGGAGTCATCAGGGACCACTGATTTCTGAGGCAGTGGTGGAGTGCAAGAACGAACAAACTAGTGGTTACCAGTGGGGAGAGGCAAGATAGGGGTAGGGGATTAAGAGGTAAAAACTACTATGCATAAAATAAATAAGCTACAAGGATATATTTTACAGCACAGGGAATATAGCCACTATTTTATAACTATAAATGGAGTATAACTTTTAAAAATTGTGAATCACTGTGCTGTACTCTCTAACTTACATAATATTGTATATCAACTATATCTCAATTTAAAAATTTTTTTAAAATAAAGATAAGAAAATAGGTAGACATTGACGAAGGAGAGCATTTTAGGACAAATGATTTCACCTTGACAAACCACATGACTGAGGTTCTGATGTTGAAACAGAAATTTTAAAAAGTATAACATTCGAAAAATGTAGTAACTATTAGTATCCCTTTAGGGGCTAATACCTGAAGGTCATCATTCCTTTGTGAGGTGCCAGAACACTTAGAATAAGACTTTATGGCTTAAGTGGATAATGAAATGAGGATACTGAATTTTGTGGGGGTACAAAGAAGAGGTTTACCAAAATTCTGGCTTCCAGTCAATAAAATAACTAAAATGAAGAGCCTCCTGGAAAGGCAAACTCCTTGTTTACTGGCACCATTAGCTAGACCTGAATTTAGAGTCCAAGAGGGAACATAATGCTCAGATTAAAACATTTGGGACTCCAGAGTGTATAATCATATGAGGAAATCTCTAGGTCTTCATGAGAAAATATCTCCAAAGCATACCACACACTTGCTGTAGCCAACTACATGGTACTATTCTCTGTTTTAAAGATAAGAAAATCCATCCCTTTGCCAAAAAGAGAAAGAATGAAGACAGGGAGTCTACCACATTGAGCCCCCCAGTTGTTCATAATTTAAATTTGCAAAGCCCAAGTGCCAAGTCTTCTCTAAGGGGAGCCCCTTGGCCTGACCCAGGGGGTACAGTGTGCTATTACTTAAAGATTAAAGAATAGGTAGATACTGGTGAGAAAGTCTTTTAAGTTTTTAGGTCCCACAGGGGTTCACCTTGGCTGATGAAACAAAGGAGATATTTTTTAAATAAAAGAAAATAAACATTTTCAAAACTAAAAAATAGCAACAAAAAGTATTGATTTCAGGGAACAAACAAGAAGGTCACCACTCCTTTGTGTAATGCCAGGATTTCTAAGAGAAAACTTTATGGCTTGAATGTCTTACATGATGAGGCCTGAGGAGTATTGATTCCTGTGCGTATATGGGAAGGAAGGGGGTTGATGAAATAAAAATTATCCAAGAAGCTGGCAAACTTCAAGACACAGAAGGCCTCCCAGGAAGGCCAACTCCGCATTAGAGGGTCCATTGGCTAGACCCAAGGACAAGGTGAACAGAGGGCCCAGGGTCTTAACCTTTCTGATCTGTCCTGAGTGTTTGCTTTAGCAAAGCTGAAGTGGTCATCTTTTATTAAAAGATAATAAGAGCTTCCTCTCACTAAAAAAGGAAAATGATAAAAATGATTGAGAAAAAACAACACACACATACGCACACAAACAAACATTGCACACTAGGAAAAACCCGCTAAACTGGGGGCTTCCACATTGAAACCTACCAAAGGTGTTTTTATTTCCTGATGATGTGGTTTGTTTATTTGTTTGTTTTTCTCTTGTGGCAAGCCTACCAAAAGTTTGTTTTCAGTGATACAATGTTTTTATTGAGGGCTTCCTTTATTCCCAAAGGGAAATATTGGAAAGCATTCCCTACCCCCGCCTAAAGGAAGAAAACAAAATAAATGACAGTAAGAAAAGCTAGTGGGGGGAAGCCAGTGGTTCAATAAACTCTATAATTTGTATATACTCTACACTTTTTATACTTTGATGTATATATTGAAAGCTCAAATTTTATAGAAATTACATAGAGTAAGAAAAAGAGCACCTGGAGACTGGATATGTGGGAATTTCACAAAGGGAAGATCAGGTCACATGCATCATGTATCAGTTGCCTTCTTAGGAATCATGAAGAAAAGCTGATGCAAGCTTCAGTTAAAGGTACAGTCCATCTGTGAGTCAAAAATTTGATTGTCATCTCTTATTCTGGGCTAAAATGGAAACTCTGAAGAGGCAGCTGTTGCTTTGTGTAACAACCCACATTTTAATGATTTCTAGCCAAGCTCGGACCAGATGACCTTCAGGACAATTGGCCCATTAATCAGCAGGATGCCTCATGATTATTTGATGTCATTCAGCTCTTTATTTTCACACAAAACTCTATTATTAGCCTTGTTTCTATCAAAGAGCCACAGGCACAAAGCCAGCTATGGTCAACCTGAATATTTGCATTTATAGGAAGATGTTGTTCTGCAAAGGATGGAAGTCAGTGAGAACTAAAGCTGGCTGTGGTATGAGGGATAAAATTGGAAGTGCATGTCATTGGTAGACTGATAGCTTCAACAGCTAGTTTTCCTGCCACTGCCCTGGCTTGTAAGTGGTCTTCCCTATAGGCAGTGCTCTCAGAGATTACTTTGAAGGGCTCAGGAAGTAGCCTTGGAAGCTAAGTACTCAGATGTGGGTAACGAGGTTCATTCTGAAAGCAGAGTCTTATGTCAGTTCAGAGGACTTGAGTTTCAGAAAAGTTGATTACAGATCTAGCAAGAATTCTCATTTTATACTTTTCATTCTTCCTCACAGGAAAAACTTAAAAGACCTCCACAAGCCTTGACCACAGCCAACTCTGGATTTTAAGGTCACAGAGCACTCTTGGCAAAAGATGAGATGAAGGAGGTTCAAAGGGTTGAGAGTCCTTTATGCTCCATTCTATTTCAGTGGTAAGAAATATCAGAGACCCTTACAAAAGGACTTGAGTTGTTGAAGCACCATCTCATTGGTCAAAACAGAGGAGCAGTGGGAGGTTTTAGAGAAATGACCTTATGAATGTACAGGCAAGACACTCTGATAATCTACCAACCTCCTTCTCTGAGGGGGGCTAACCAGACCCCTGGACAACTATATAGAACTTGCTCTTTAGTTCACTAATTTATGGGAAAAAATAAAAAAATGTCTTAGTAGCACACACCTAATTTCTAGAAGGAACTCAAGTCACCCATTCTCACTCCACAGGAGGATGCCTGAAGGGAGATAGTGCAATGTGGGTGGCTAAAAGTAAGGGCTATGATGTAAATGGTAGGCAAAAGAGAACAAGGATGACCATAATAATATCAGACAAAATAGACTTTAAGTCAAAAGCTGTTCCAAGAGACAAAGAAGGACATTGTATAATGATAAATGGGTCAATTCAGCAAGAAAATATAGTAATTATAAATATTTATGCACCAACTTCAGAGCTTCAAAATAAATTTTGACAGAATTGAAGATAGAAATAGATAATAGTACAATATTAGTAGATTTGAATACCCACTTTCAATAATGTATAGAAAAATCAGAAGGTGAATAAGGAAACAGAGGACTTGAACAACACCATAGACCAGTTAGATCTAATAAACATATGCAGAACATTTCATCCAACAATAGCAGAATATACATTCCCCTCAGGTACACGTGGAACATACTCCAGGATAGACATAAGTTAGGCCACAAAACAAGTCTTAATCAAAAAGATTGAAATCGTACAATGTATCTTTTCTGATCACAATGGAATGAAACTAGAAATCAAGAGCAGAAGGAAAACTGGAAAATCCACAAATATGTGGAAATTAAACAATACATTCTTAAACAACCAATAGGTCAAAAAAGAAGTCACAGGAGAAATTAGAAAATACCTTGAGACAAATGAAATGAAAACACAACATACCAAAATTTATATGATACAACAAAAGCAATGATTAGAGGGAAGTTTATAGCTGTAAATGTGTACATAAAAAAGATCTCAAATCAGCAATCTAACTTTGCATATCAAGAAATTGGGATAGATTGGGAGTTTGGTATTGACATATACACACTGCTATATTTAAAATAGATAACCAACAATGAACTACTGTAAAAAAATAAATAAATGAAAACATGTTGACCCTAAAGGGATATAAAAAATAAATAAATTGAGAAAAAACAAACAAGCAAAAAAAAAAGAAATTATAAGAAGGAAAACAAAATAAATCCAAAGCTAGCAGAAGGAAGAAAATAATAAAGGTTAGCACAGAGACAAATAAAATAGAGAACAGAAAAATAATAGAACAAGTCAATTAAATGAAGAGTTTGCTTTTTCAAAAGATCAACAAAATTGACTAACCTTTAGCTAGCTTAACTTAGAAACAAAGAAGATTTAACTAACTAAAATCAGAAATAAGAGAGGAGAGATTACAAGTGATGGCAGAGAATAAAAGCTTATAAAATAATACTCTGAACAATTATGTACCAAAAAATTGGATGACCTAGAAAAAAAGATAAATTCCTAGAAACACACAGCCTACCAAGACTGAATCATGAAAAAATAACAAATCTGAACTTACTGATAACAAGTTAGAAATTACAATCAGTAATTAAAAACTTCCTAACCAACAAAAGCCCAAGACCAGATGGCTTCACTGCAAATTTCTACCAAATATTTAAAGAAGAATTAATACCAATCTTCCTGAAACTCTTCTGAAAAACAGAACTAGAAGGAACACTTCTAAGGTCATTCTATAAGGTCAGTATTACCTTGATATCAAAGCCAGACAAAGACATTACAAGAAAAAAAAATAGACCAACATCTCTGATGAATATTGAGGCAAGAATTCTCAACAAAATAGTAGCAAACCAAATTCCACAGCACATTAAAAGGATTATACATCATGATCAAGTGGAATTTATTCCTTGAATGCAAAGATGGTTCGACATACACAAATCAATAAATGTAATACAACACATTAGCATTATGAGTGACAACACATACATGATTATCTCAATGCAGAAAAATCATTTGACAAGAACCAATATCCTCTTATGATAAAAGCACTCAATAAACCAGGACTAGAAGTAAACTACCTCAACATAATAAAGACTATATATGAAAAGCTCACAGCTAACATCATACTTAATGGTGAAAACTGAAAGCTTTTCCTCTAAGATCAGCAATAAGGCATGGATGCCCACTCTCACCACTTCTATCCGACATAGTACTGGAAGTTCTAGTCAGAGCAGTTAAGCAATAAGAATAAGTAAAAGGCATCCAAATCAGAAGGGTGAAGTAAAATAATCCCTGTTTGTAGATGACATGATTTTAAATGTAGAAAACCCTAAAGATTCCACACAAAAAACTGTTAGAAATAATAAACTATTTCAGCAAAGTTGTTGGATAGAAAATCAACATGCAAAAATATGTTGCATTTTTATACACTAACAAACAATTCATAAATGCAACTAAGAAAACAATTCCATTTACAATAGCATCAAAAATAATAAAATACTAGGGCTTCCCTGGTGGCGCAGTGGTTGAGAGTCTGCCTGCCGATGCAGGGGACGTGGGTTCGTGCCCTGGTCCGGGAAGATCCCACATGCTATGGAGCAGCTGGGCCCGTGAGCCATGACCACTGAGCCTGCACATCGGGAGCCTGTGCTCTACAGCAGGAGAGGCCACAACAGTGAGAGGCCCGCGTACCACAAAAAAAATAAAAATAAAAATAAAATAAAATACTTAAGAATAAACCTAACCATGGAGTTGAAAGACTTACACACTGAAAACAACAAAACAGTGGTGAAAAAAATTTTTAAAGACGAAAATAAATGGAAAGACAGCCATGTTCATGGATTGTAAGACTTAATATTATTAAGATGTCCACATTACCCACAGCAATCTACAGATTCAATGCAATTTTTATCAAAATCCCCATAGCAATTTTGCAGAAAAGGAGTCAAAGAAGTTCATTATATATTGTAGTTATTAACCTTTTAGCAGATGTATGATGTGCAAATATTTTTCCCCTTCCATAGGTAGCATTTTCACCCTGTTGTTTGTGTCCTTTGATGTACAAAAGTTGCTAAGTTTGATGTAGTCCCATTTGTCTAAAAATAGACAATTTTTTTTCTATTTTTTTCTATTTTTCTGCAAAAATGCAGAAAAAATTATCCTAAAATTCATACAGAATTTCAAGGGATCCCAAATAGCAAAACAATTTTGGAAAAGTACAAAGTTGGAGGCCTCACACTTCCTGATTTTAAACCATAATACAAAGCCACAGCAATCAAAACAGTGTGTTACTGACATAAAGACAGGCATATAGACAGATGGAATAGAATATAGAGCCTAGAAATAAAACCTCATGTGTATGGTGAAATGATCTCTGACAAGGGTCCCAACACCACTCAATGGGGACAGGATAGTCTCTTCAACAACTGTATTTGGAAAACTGAGTATCCACATGAAAAAGAATAAGTTATACACTTATCTTACACTATATACAAAAATTAATTAAAAATGGATTAAAGACCTAAACATAAGACCCCAAACTATAAAACTGCTAGAATAAAACATAGGGGAAATCTTCATGACATTGGATTTGGTGATGATTTATTATATATGACACTAAGAGCAAAACAGTCAAATGGGACTACATCAAACTTAACAATTTTTGTACATTGAAGGACACAATCAAAACAGAGTGAAAAATCAAACTTTAGAGTGGGAGAAAATATTTGCAAATCATATGTCTGCTAAGGGGTTAATATCAATAATATATAATTAACTCCTAAAACTCAAAAATATCAAATAACCCAATTTAAAAAATGAGCAAAGTACCTGAATAGACACTCTTTCAATGATGACATACAGGTGGCCAACAAGCATATAAAAAGTTGCTAAACATTTCTAATTATAAGAGAAATGCAAATCAAAACCATAATGAGATATTACTTCACACTCATTAGGACGGCTACTATTAAAAAAGACAAACAGAAAATAACAAGTGTTGGTAAGGATGTGAAGAAATCCGGACCATTGTGCACCATTGGTGGGACCGTAAAATGTTACAACCACTATAAAAAACATTATGGAGCTTCCTCAAAAAATTGAAAATAGAATTACTATATGATTTAACAATCTTCTAGGAATATATCCAAAAGAATTGAAAGCAGGATCTTGAAGAGATATTTTCATAACTGAGTTCATAGCACTATTCACAATAGCCAGGAGGTGCAAGCAGCCCAAATGTCCTTCAACAGATAAATGGATAAACAAAATGTGGTATATACATTGCTATAGACTGAATGTTTGTGTCCCCACCCACCAAATTCTTATGCTAAATCCTAATTCCCAATGTGATGGTATTTGAAGGTGGAGGCTTTGGGGGGTGATTAGGTCATGGGTGGAACTCTTACGAATGGGATTAGTGCCTTTATATAAGAGACCCTAAAGAGCTTCACTGCCCTTTCTTTCAAGTGAAGACACAGCGAGAAGATGGCCATCTATGAACCAGGAAGTGGGCCCTCACCAGAGACTAAATCTGCTAGCACCTTGATCTTGGACTTCCTAGCCTCCAGAGCTGTGAGAAATAAATATCTGTTGTTTAAGCCACCCAGTTTATGGTACTGTATTTTGTTATAGCAGCTTTAACAGACTAAGACATACATATAGTGGAATATTATTCAGCCTTAAAATGGAAGGAAATCTTGTCACATGATACAACATGAATGAACCTTGAAAGCAGCATGCTCAGTGAAATAAGCCAGTAACAAAAACAGACATATTGTAGAAATACACTTACATAAGCTATCTAAACTAATCAAATTTATAGAAATAGAAAGTAGAGTGATGATTAATAGGGGCTTTGGGGAGGAGAAAGGGAAGTTTTTGTTTAACTGGTATAGAGCTTCAGTTTTGCAAAATGAAAAAGTTCTGGAGATCTTTTGCACAGCAATGTGAAAATACTTAACACTGTTAAACTGTACACTTGAAAATGGTTAAGATGGAAATTGTTACTTATGTGTTTTTACCATAACTCTTTTAAAAAACCTTTAAAAAGTCAAGGGCTCTGAGATCTGACTGACTGAAAGTGGATATTGGCTTCAGTATTTTCATGAGCTGAGAGATCTAGGACAAGTTTGTTCTAGCTATGTTTCAGTACTTCCAATTATAAAAAAGAGGATAACACAGTATCTCCTACACAAGGTTGCTGTCAGGATCTAATGAGATTAAACTATGTAAAAGCACTTACCACAGTGCTTACTAGATAGTAAGTGCTTAGTATTTTTAGCAATGATTGCTATCTAAGGACACCTTTAAGCTACAGTTCTAGAGTAAAGTTGTTTATGTGATGAGGGAAACCATGCCTGAACTCTGATGACCAACATACACTTCTCTTTTCTCACAGACCTTAAAGGGTCAGAGAAGCAGCACCATGAATGTATACAGACAGGTCGTTTCTAATAACTCTGCCTATCTCCTTTAAAGCAGCCAGCTACACCTCTGGTTGACCAAAATGTTGTCTATTTAGCCCACTAAATTTACCAGAGAAAGAATAAAAGGTGTTAGGAGCATACCCCTAACTTCTAGAAGGATCTCAATGCCCCCTCTTCTAACACCACAAAGAGGAGCACTCCTGGGGGTCAGAGGAGGCAGGGTAGTATGATGTGGAGCTTAAGAGCAAGTTTAGGTTGACAGAACTTTGGTACTCTTTCTTATCTATGAAATCTTAGGCGAGGATTTCACCCAGCTAGGCCTCAGTTTCCTCAGTTGTCATATTGGGGATACAAATGTGTAAAATCCTCACTGGATTGTTGTGTGGATCAAATGAAATAACCTATATGAATTTATCTAACATAATGCCTGGCACAGAGTAAGCATTTAATAAAATGTAGCTGTTAATGTTAGCAAGGGGATCCTTGAGCCACAGTTCCAGACAGTAGAGCTTTTGATGTTAAGCAGTTGGAACCATTAAACTTCCATGTCCTTGGAACAAGCATACTGTATCCTCTCTCCATTACTTTCAATTGAGGAAAGCATTCTCTTTCCCCGAGTTAGAGGGTTCCCTGATCTTTGATTTTAGAGACCTTGGGTCTAGCACAGAGGGGCCAAAAAAGCTGCTCAGCCTACACTTATCATTATAAGCTTTAGATCTGCATGAAACCTTAGGAGGATGGTATCCTCAGGTAATTTACATCGCTGCCCCTTCTATCACTTTCCCTCACTATTGTCCTATAACAGCCTGCTTTTTTTGATTACAGCTTTTTGGTATATAATTCACACACCATTCAATTCACTCATTTAAAATGGTTTTCAGTATAAACACAGAGCTGTGACATTGACACCTTCACCATTATCTAGTTTTGGAATATTTCATCATTCCTAAAAGAAACAATGCATATTGAGTAATCACTCCTCCATCCCCTCCCCCCAGCCCCTAGCAAACAATAATCTTCTTTCTGTCTCTATAAATTTGCCTATTCTGGACATTTCATATAAATGAAATCATATTATATATGATCTTTTGTGTCTGGCTTATTTCATTTAGCATAATGACATCCATGTGTCAGAATTTCATTCCTTTTATAGGTGATTAATATTCCATTGATGGCTATACCACAATTTGCTTATCTATTCATCAATTTATGGATAGCTGGGTTATTTAAACCTTTTGGCAACTATGAAAAGTGCTGCTGTGAATATTCATGCACAATTTTTTAATACTTGTTTTTATTTTTTGGGGGGAGTCATATAGGTAGGAGTAGAATTGCTGGATTATATGATGACTATGTGTTTAACTTTTTTGAGGAATTGCTAAGCTCTTTTCCATGGCAGCTGCATGATTTTACATTCACACCAGCTTATTGACCATTTACATATTTTCTTTGGAGAAATATTTACTCAAGTCCTTTGCCCATTTTAAAATTAGGTTGTTTGTCTTTTTGTTGTTGAGTTGTAAGTGTTCTTTATATATTCTGGATACTAGGCCCTTACCAGATATATGATTTGTAAACATTTCCCTCCATTTCATGGGTTGTCTTCTCACTTTCTTTTTCTTTCTTTCTTCTTTTTTTTTTTTGGCAGCACTGCATGGCTTGTGGAATCTTAGTTCCCTGACCAGATATCGAACCCAGGCCCCCTGCAGTGGAAGCACAGTGTCCTAACTACTGGACAGCCAGGGAATTCCCTCTTCTCACTCACTTGATAGTGTCCTTTGATGCACAAAAGTTTTTAATTCTGATGAAGTCCAGTTTATTTTTTCCTTTGTTGCTTGTGTTTTTGGCGTCATATCTAAGACGCAGTGCATAATCCAAGGTCAAGAAGGTTTATGTTTAAGTATTCTTCTATGAATTTTATGTTCTTTGCCCTTATATTTAGATATTTAATCCATTTGGGGTTCATTTTTGTTTATGGTATGACGTGAAGTAGGGGTTCAACTTCTGTCTTTTGCATATGGACATCCAGTTGTCCTTAACCTGCTTTCAATTCCTTAAACACTCCGAGCATTTTTATGACTTAAAGCCTCATAATTTTCTGTGTCCTCTGCCTCTACTTTCCCTCTGGGGAAGATTTTTACCTTGGCTCTTTGCATGCCTGGCTCCTTCTGATCTTTCATGTCTTGACAAATACCAGCTCGGAGCCTCTCCCAACTACTTCATCTAAACTAAAGTTGCCCTTATTCCCACCCCAACACCCTTTCTTATGATCAAATTTTATTTTTGCTTTAGACCTTATCATTCTACTTCATTAATTGTTCACTTTTTTAAAAATATCTTCCTCACTAGAATGTGAGCTTGGTGAGAGCAAGGGCCTTCTCTGTCTGATACAATTTATCACTGTATTTCCAGTGCCTTATACATAAAAAATGGTCAACAATTCATTGTGGAATGAACAGAATGGTTCCATCAGTAGTATAATACTGACAACAATGTCCTCCAAGTAATTTTGGAACTTAATAAATGATCTGTTTCCACTGTGGATGAGGCTGGATTTTAATTTTCTGAAATCTTTCCCTAGATAGGAAAATTAAGTTCTGGGAAGGATGTAAGTGACTCCCCAAGATCAAACAGAGAGTCTTTTATTTGTGGAGTGATTCCCACAGCATTAATTTAGCTTGTGGAATCCCACAAGAGTAAAGGAAAAAGGCACAGGAGACTGTTCAAGGTCAAATCCAAGGTGCTTGAACCTGCTTTCAGCCTCCCTGCCATTCCTCGAAATTTCTCTAAACTCAAAAAAGAAAACCAGGTGGTACCAGAGTTGATGGCTCTTTGCCAAGCACAGCAAGCATCAGCTACTGAGTGGCCCCTTAAAACTCATTAAAAATGAAAGAGACTTGTTAAACAAGCTGGAAATACTGTCGCATTTGAGTGAGATTGGCTTCTCACAGCTCATCCCTGGTTACCTCCAGACAATGGTTGGTCGATAAAGCACTTAACACTGAAGGATTTTTAACCACTGTCTGCCTCAACCTCCATATCCCCACATCCTTCCTGAGCCAGTTCTTCCTGAGCCAGCTCTTGTTCTTGAGAGGTTGTGGTGTGTGGGAAACAGGATGGTAAGGGAAGGACTGAGCAATTTGTGTCTCCTTCAAAGGTCCTTGTCTCTTTACCCATCCTTTAAATGTGGGGATAACCTTTATCAGGGTTATTCATGTCCTTGGCCATAATGTTTGACAAACATCTTGGTCTTGTAATCCACTCTTAGGGCTTGTGTCTTCCACACTTGAACTCTGAGTCCAGAACTTCCCTCTGAGCACCAGACTCATATAACTATTTACTATGTACTAGGATGTTCCAGAGATGCTTCTAACCTAATAGCCAAGCTGAACTCAATTATTCCCTGCTCTTCACTGTCCATCACCAAAGAGAAGGGGTGTAGGGAGGTCACACTGCAATTTGCCTTTATTCTTATTTTAATAAAGGCTATCTGCATGTACCTGGTTTCTCAAAGTAGAAATGTAGGGTTCATGCCATATTTCTTCCTTTCCCTCATACCCGTTTTGGCCCCTCCCCTCTTTTCCCATGCAACCTGTCTCCTGTCTCCAAGTGTTTTCCTGAATATGTCATCTTAGAGTTCTGTGGCTTTGGGAAAATCGTTTAACATTTCTAAGCCCCAGTTTTCTGCCCTGAAAATGGAGATAATGTCTACTTCATAAGGCTGTTGTGAGGATCAACTTTACTATTCAAATTTAAGGGTCAGTTACTAAGTAAAAGGCAAGTCCTGCTTGCAAAGATACGGCAATGTTTGCTCCAAATGCCCAGCAAATATCCATGACGACAGCCTTGTGGGCAGTTCTAGATAGGAGTCATTTTAGAATCACAGATGTGCCTATGATGTCCCCAGAAAGCAGAATTACATCCCAGGAAGAGAATGAACAAAGTTTTTTTGGCTGCCAATTGTATTTTACCCACAGCTGCCAAGAAAACATGGTATATACTGCAGGTCACTAGGCAAATGCTCAGATATGCCCTGGGGTGATTTTACCCCAGTACCCAAATACTTACCCAGAGAACAAAGCCAAGGTTCATAGAGAAGGGCCTTTCTTATTGTGTGGTCCTTCCTTCCTGCAGCTGTTGCTTCATGGGATTTTGTGGGCAAGTAGTCTGGCCCGTAGCACTGTCTCCACTGGCCAGCCACTAGCCCTATCAGATTACCCCTGTGGAAAAGGCTGTTGTGTATTTCCTGAGCTCTACTTCTCATTTCCTGAGCATTTTTTGGTTATCCTGTAACCCTCAGTTTTCCTTCAGCCTCTAAGCCAGCACTGAACTGGCAGGAGGTACACTTATCCTTTCAGCTCTTTTAATGTCCTTCTGTAGTGTGATTGCTCAGGTGTTTTGGGGCAGCCTGGCTGGCTACACCATTCAGCAGAGCCAGGAAAGGGTAGTAATGCTGTGATAACCAATTGAATGCCCAGAAACAAATCTTTGTGAGTGAGGTCCCCAAACTGACAAAACTCTGTGACTTGCTTCAGGAATCAGAGGCAAGGATAACAAGGATTACTTGGTTCTGGAATGCTGCTTCTTGTTTCACTGAAACTCATAACCCCGTTAGATTATCCTTTGGGAAATGAATCAGGGTGGTTTAGAAAATCAGTTATGCTACCAGAGACCACTCTCCCACATGGTTTAGCCAACTGTGAAGATAGGGGTCTTAGTGCTAGGAAGGCTTCAAAGGACACTGATGGCTTTGTGGTAAGAGAGGTGAGGTGGAGAAGGACAGAGGAAATACTGTTGAGAGACTTGGGAGGAGACTGTTCTTTCAGCTGTGTGGACCATCATTTAGGACACTGCCCTAGGAATAGAATTCTAGTCAAACTTTGATTAATTGGAGCGTGAGAAAGTGGACCTTCTGTTCCTAGGCAAATCAATCTCATAATTAGTCAGCAGTGGGGTACCTTGAATGCAGGGGCCAAAAGGGAAATGAAAAGTGAAGTTTGGCTGTCGTAAATGCAAGATGATCTCCGAGAGAAGATGAAAGCTTTTGAGGAAGACCTAGGGCCTGGAAATGCTAATATTACAAATTTTTATACTTTAAAAGAAGACAGTTTCCAAATATAAATCAGATAATCCTTTAAACCACACAGTGTCTTCCCATTGCTCTGAGCTGGGCAGATCAGAAAGGCGGTCAAGGGTCAAAGACTGGTGAGGATAATGACTTAGACTAGGTCAAGGCAGCTTAAGTGATAAAGTAGTAAATCTCAGGCCTAAGTAATAAACCTCAGTTTACTACTAACAAATCTGTGAACAATAGTACATCAGAAACCCTGAGATAAAAATAGGAGATGATGGTCACTGTTTCCTTGTAGCTGCTCCTGTTTTCATAGAAGTATGTATGAAGTTGTGTGGTCTTAGCCATGGTACTTAAAAAGAAATCCTATAAATCCCTGCATGATCTGCCCTCTGCTTACCTCTCCAGCCTTACCTGGTACCACTCCTGCTTGGTTCACCATGTTCCAGCCCTATTGGCCTTTCTGTTCCTTAACATGCCAAGATCCTCCCCTCCTCAGAGCCTTTGGATTTACAGTTTTCACCCAACTTCTTCCAGCTCTTCTCTTGCTTCTCATCCTTCAGCTTTTAAGCTCCAAGCCTCACCAGAGAAGCTTTCCCTAATTCCTCTATTTAAGGTAGGTCTCCCTCAACTTCATTACTCTATCAATATCACTATTTTTTAAATTACTCAATATTCATCACTGTCCATTATTATCATGTTTGTTTGTTCGTTTAATCTTTTGCATCTCTTTGAGTAGAATGTAAAAATCATAAGGGATCCTGTCTATCTTCTTAACTCTTGTGTTTCCAGCACCTAACACAGAGCCTGGCACATGTTAGCAATTAATAAGTAATTGTTGGCAGGTTGCCCTTCTCCAAGAGGGAAACAATCAGCATGGGAGATGGATCCTCCCCACCTAATATATAGGACTTTTGAAAATAAAAGTAAGACTCAAAAGAATTTCATTTAATATGTTGACAAATTTTCTCCTTTTTTTTTTTTTTTTTGCGGTACGTGGGTCTCTCACTGTTGTAGCCTCTCCCGTTGCGGAGCACAGGCTCCGGACGCGCAGGCTCAGCGGCCATGGCTCACGGGTCCAGCCGCTCCGCGGCACGTGGGATCCTCCCGGACCGGGGCACGAACCCGCGTCCCCTGCATCGGCAGGCGGACTCTCGACCACTGCGCCACCAGGGAAGCCCGTAGCATTTCTTTTTATATAGCCCTATATCTGAAGCCGTCGTTCTTAAGGGGACACGATCAGAGAGATTATAAAACTTATCTCGGGAGCTTATATTGCTGAAAGTCTGACATTCCGCCTACGGGGTCATCTCTTCCTCCCCCAGAAACGGACATAGTAAGCCATTATTACAGATGGGAATGTGGTTTATCAGTGTGTTGGAGCAGAAAAAAATGGTTAGAAACTACTGATGGAAAGTAGGCATAGAAGAATATAAGGCTTTATCACTGATAAAAGAGAGGATGCCCGCAGGAAAAAACTTCAGCAACTGTATTAAATTATCAGGGTACAATGAATGTGCTAAACTGCTGGTTCATTTACTCTCATATTTTGAATTGTTACCACTAAATGCTAGATAACAAACCTGATAACCTTCATTGCATTCTGAGAAGGCAAGTGGACCATTATGGAAGCGAAGATGTTTTGGATCAGTCTAGTATGCTCTATTAAGTTGTTAACTACCATTCCTTCTTCTAACTCATTTTGTTCAGCAAAGCTCCCTGTTCACAAGGCAACTCAGAGGCAAAATGAGACATATATGCAAAAAATTAATACAAGGTAGAAGGTAATAAGTTTACCAAAACAAATATGGAGTGCCAGGGACATTATAGGTGGGAGAGATGACATCAGGTTGGAGCAGAGTGTTAGGCAAAGCTCCACTAATCTCCAGTCTTCTCAGTTCTTTTCTCAAACACAAAAACAGTTATTGGTGCTTTGGGATAAGTTAGACACTGACTTTTGGTAGTACTGTTATTTTTTAAAAGGTATTGTTAAGCTTTTCCAATGTGTGATTTTAAGTTTCTGAAATGTAAACTTGTCATATCTTTGAGCCATAGGTTGCTCTGTGGGAGCACCTTCCCTATCACATAGTGGAAATCAGTTTGGGAAAAAGAGGTTATTCTGTCTTACTCCCTTCAGGCATGTGTCTTCTGAGTTGTTTCCAGCCACATTAGGTGCTACCTAATATACATGGTGAGATTATTTAGGGCTTTGAAAGTTAGGGAGATCCTAATATACCTAATATACATGGTGAGATTATTTAGGGCTTTGGAAGTTAGGGAGAACCTCTATTCCTCAGCAGGCATTTGGGTAACAGGTGAGGAAGTGAGATAGATATGCAGTTCAAGTGTGGGCAGGCACACACACACACACTCACACACTCACACACAGCTAACGTGGCAGCTGTGAGGATGGAGGTGGAGGGCTCAGTGCCCGCTAAGCTACTTCAAGTACCTGCATGTCTGAGGCTGACTTTGAAGCCTCCAGCGTGTTTGGAGTTAATTCCCATTAGGTTGGACTCCGCCCCTCTCTCCCAAAGGTAAAGCAAGATTTTCAGGCATCACTGTAAAGAGCAGCTGGGATTCCCATCCCCTTCTGACAAGCTGTAAGGAGAAGTTGTTTCTCAGATTTGAGTCCGAAGAGAGGAAACAAGTCAATCAGCCTTCGTGGTCAGAAGGTAAATTTGCAACTTGGGCCAAATGCAATTGAAACAGCTGGATAAGAAACTGTTTGCTCTCCCCTTGCTCAACCCCCCCTTCTCCCCTTCCTTTCTCAGGCTTCCTGTCCTTTCATCTCACAGCTCAGGGAATCTGTTTTCTTCCCAAAGGCAGCCTGGTGCATTTTTACTTCCTCAAGTCTGTTGTTTGCACAGAGACTAAGAGGAATCAGGGCTGAATTCCTATTTCATGCTGACATGGTGTGAAGACCTAAGGGTTAAATGCTAGTTGGTTTCCCCAGGAGAGTTGGTAATTTGAGGAGAGGAAGTCCATGTCTCTGGGAGTGGAGGGAAGGATTTTGTTCTGACCTATCTATTGAAATAAAAGTGGATTGGGTTTGCTGATATGCTGGGTTGATCTCTTAGACTTGCCTAAATTGGGGTTATGGTACTAAAATGGGGTGCTGGGGTTAAACTGAAATGCAGATGTTAAAGTGAGTTGGGCTGGAAATAAAAGATTGCATTAGCTCAGTAAATATTTGAGTTCCTACTGTGTGCCAAAGCATAATGATTTCCAGAAAAACCTGAAATAGTTTAACTGTAAATCCATTCTTGAAAGGAACACTGGGCCAAATGATTCTGTTTTGTGGTGGGAAACAGAAAACAGAAAGAAGTTTAGGGGTGAGGAGAAATCACTGAAAGACTGGTTAGCAGAGAAAGGGGAGAGGTATGATATTCTACTTCTTGGGTGACTTTGAGTCTTCTCTATTACTTATGGGAGAATGGAGTCTTCTCTGATAGGTGGGGGAATGAACACCTATCCTGGTGTTAGGTATACGTAGCACAGATGTTACTTCACTTGAACTTTATGTTCCATCATCTCCATTTTATAGATGAAACTAAAACTCAGAGGTTTTAATTGATCCTTTCAAGTTCATATAACCTGCAAGGGGCAGACCTTAGGACCCTATCCCAGATCTGGATTCTAAAATCTGGACTCTTGTCCATTAAAAGAGTATTTCTCAATCATTAATTTCCATCAGAATCAATTGAGGATTTTTGAAAAATGCAAATCCCATAAAATTTAATTCAGTGAATCCTAAAAGGATGTCACAGTCTGCATTTTGGACAAGCATCGAAGGTGATTCTGATGCAGAGGCGTTAGGGACCCCATTTTGAAAAACACCCTTCATATGCCAGGCTGCCTCTCATGTCTGCTGAAGTGAGAGGAGAAGCCTTCAGCCCACCTTCTTCCTACACTGGCCAGATTCACTGAATGGGGGAGGTTGGCTATCGTGGCATTTTATTCACTATTGAGGCCATGGGTAGAGGGACTCCTGGGCAACAATAGCAGGCCTGGGGCTATGAACCTAAGCGTGTGAGGAAATGCTTTACCAGTTAGTCCATTGTTGATAGGACTTAACAGTGTCTTGCCAGAGCAGGCTGGTTGGAGTAGTGAGATAGGACTCCTAGCCAATCAATTGCTCACTAAAGGTGGTGGCATCGTTCCAGACAGAATAAGAACTGGGGTGAAGATCTCTAATTGATATGCCACTTTCCAAAGCAGAAGACAAGACAGAGAGCTCAGTGAGCAGTATTTTTTTTTAATTTACAAAGAAGGGAGAAGCTCATATGAAATTTAGGGAAATCATTCCAATTCCCACCTTTCTAACCTCAGACCCAGGAGAAGGGGAATAGCCCAGGACTTGACATGGAGGTTCTTTTTATGGGCTCTGTCTCGGCCTGGCCAACTTGATTATTTAGAATTGGCCTTCTAGGTTGTCGATGACTTGGTTGGTCCTGTCTCTGCACTCACTCCCTGGCTTCCTGCCTCCTCGTGCCTTACCTGCTTGTGGACATCTTCACCTCAGGATGGAGCAATGCAAATAAATAAATAAACCAACCCAACACAGCTAGTTTTGCTAGTCTTTCTACCCCAGACTAAAAGAGGATGGAAGGAGGGAGAAGGCTTAGAAAGACAATCAGCAAGCAAGAAAGCTGAGGATTTGACAGACAAGACTTAGACTGAAAGCAAGGTCTTCTTAAGCATAGAGTAGAATGGTGGGTGCCAGGGGCTGGAGGGAGGGGGAACGAGGAGTTGTTTCTCAATAGGTTTACATTTCAATTATGCTACATGAATAACTTCTAGAGATCTTCTGTACAACTTTGCACCTATAGTTAACAATATGCACTTCAAAATTCATTATGAGGATAGATCTCATGTTAAGTGTTCTTAGCACACACACAAACCCACTAAACAATACAAGGAACTTTTTGACGTTTACGAATATATTTAGTACCTTGACTGTGATGATGGTGTTACAGATGTAGGCATATGTCCAAACTCAGAGAGATATATACATTGAATATGTACAAGTTTTCATATATCAATTATACCTCAATAAAGCTTACAAAAAGTGAGGTCTTCTTCAAGTCACCGGGATGCAAATGGGAAACAAAGTTCTGGGAGTAGATAAATCATGAGATGATTTCAGGCACAGGAGAACCTGGAGACACTCCCATTGTGGAGATGTACAGAGGAGGAGAAACTTCTGGGGAACTCAGGTGGCAGAAAATAAAGAGAGAAATGTCTGGGAAGTGGTCGTAGATTCTTTTTGAGGCTGCGTCTGAATCAGAAAGATCTAGAATGGTCAGATTGCTTATATATCCCATTTGATACAATGGCGAGACATTTCTCTGGAGTAGGACTCTATTTACCCACTGGAACCATATGCCTGTGCATATTGCTTATTTCCTAAAGTCTCAACACTGAGCGTGATGTATCTGTAAAAGAGTTGGCAGGTAGGCTATGCGCACAGCCTAGGGGCGTGAGGAGAAAGTCCGTTCATATTCCTTTGCCAACAAAGCTGCTCTTCACAAAGCAATCCAAAACCGGTAGTGTTGCAGTCACATTCTCCTCAGGAGATGCAAGTCAAAGACTCCCTTTCTGACCACTTCATATGCTGGTCATTAACTCGTTGGCTTCTTTACCTGGACCCTGTTAGCCAAGATAGCGCTGTCCTTAACCCAGAAATTGTATGACAAGCTTGAGTGGGAACAAAAGGATTTGAGTCTTTTTCTGTGGGGACTGGGGAGGAGGTAAGGTATTGGAATAATTTGGTTTGTTTTTCTCCACCAAGAAAAATATAAGAGCAATGTTTCCAGTTTCACTGATACTAACTAAGTGCCCACATATGAGTAGGTACGCATGGGAGTGAAAAGGTGAGAACAAATGATTACAGTCTTGGCAACAAGACACCACAGGGAGAGGTGGAGTGCTCATTTGGGGAGAAAAAGTCTAAAGGTAAGCTACCAGCAATCTGAATTAATCTGTGTTGACGAAGGGCTCTCGTCTGGAGGACAGTGGCCAAGCTGTTCTCTATTCCCTCTGAGGCCCCGACCAAAGGAATTGGCCTTAAGTTGCACCAGAAAACGGTTTAAAATGAGATGTAACAAATGATTTATTGACAGTGAGAATTATCAAGCTACTGAGAAAAATTGTAGAGTTCTCTTCTCTAGAGTTCTTTGAAAGCAATATAGATAACTGTTTGACGTGTATGGCTTAGGTGGGTTTCCTGCACCTTACAGGTTGAAATGACCTCTATCCATGAGTCTGTGTTAGAATGACCACTGTTTCTTTACCACTAGTCTTTAGTAAAAACAACAAATTTAGAACAGACCTCATACTTCTACCCTGGTCATTATAACTTTCTAGCCACACTCACTGCATCTCATACAACTGCTCTCAGAAACAGGCATGTGACCCATTTAGGAGATAGAGCAACTAAGGGTGAGGGACCATGTAACCAAAGGGAGGGGGTCAATAGCAATCCTATCAATACCTGGTTACTGGACCACTTAGCAGGAACACCAGGGTGAGTTCTTGGTTTCTGAAATCCAGTGTGGCTCTGTGGCTAGGCATTCCAAGACAGGAAAACAAAGCGATTGCTACATGAAATACACAAGAGGAATAGATAGAGTGAAGTATAGCATTGTGTGTGACTTTTATTAATGTGAATGTAAAGAGACTTGGATAGCCCCTGGGAATGAACTTGGATTGCTTTGGAGGGCTGTCATGAAGGGAGGTTACTCCATTGCAGGTGGCGCAGTAACTCAAAGCATTTGCGTGAATGCACTTCCCTGTCTGTACATGTGAACATGTAGCAATGTACATGCAGACTCCACATGGCCCATTGCCTCCTTATCTGGCCACAGGCGAAGCTGGGCTGGGGCTTATTTTGTGAGCAGAAAATATTGAGCAACTGGATTCCTGACCTCTCTTGTCTACATGAAGTCAAGCCTATGATTCAGAAAGGTTTACCTTCAAAATATAGATTTCATCTCTCCATTATTTAATTCCATGGTCACTTTTAACCTTATATTGTTTAGGTCCTGGAGAGATAACATGAGAAAATTATCTGTGGCAGTGATTCTCAACCTGCTGTCCATGGATAGTGCTGACTCTCCACACTTCTAGTCCTAAAGAGAATGACTAACCCATCCAAGTTTGGGACTTTCCTAGTTTCATCCTTGACAGTCCCACATCCTTCAGTCCCAAGTGAACTAGCATGGTTGGACACCCTCATTCTAAATGAAATAAGGACAATGAGTTTTTCCTGAAGTTGAAAGTATTTAAATTCTGAAGGCCAATGAGTTTTTCTAAAGCTAAACCTATTTTATTTAAAAGGAATTTTGTAATCCTGCCTTCCTACCTCTTGGCTTCAAAATGCCATTTTTTAAAAATGAAATTATGGTAACAGTGGTTGGCAGTCTTGTAGTTTTTTAAACATCCTGCTTTGTCACAGATGGTGATAACCTTACGTCAGAAGCCCTCCTCCTATTTTAGTATAGTTGTAGGTACCACTCACTGATATGGTCCCTTTCTCTGCCTTAAGCTCTCTGCCCTTCTACTGGCTGTCATACTGGTACTTCTGATCTCAGGGTGATGACATTTGTGGGGGACATATGGGGTTCGTTCTGACTACAAACTTGAAACAGTGAATACCCGGGTCCTAACGGTTACATGCTGCTTAGAGAAAGTGGCCTTCCTCCTACCTTCCCTGTCCTTCCCCTTTAATTCTTTTGCCATCCTTAAACAGTTTTGGCATCATGGGTGGGAAACCACGGAGGCTTTTCAGTGAAACAGTTTTGGGGTGATGAGGAAGAATATGGGGGAAAATTGCAGATGAAGGAGAAGTGGGAAATTATGGCTCTGCCATCGAATCACTGTGTAACCTTGGGCAAGTCACTTAGCTTTCTGACCCTCAATTTGCTCATTTGTAAACTGGGGGTACTATTCATACCTTTCTTACCAACCTAAGAAGATTGTTGGGCAGGGCACATGAAATAATGGACTTGGAAGGGAATATGATGCTACAGCCAGCAGCTGTTTATCAGCTTGTTTCCTCTCATCCTCTGGCCTGGGCTTCTTCACGAAGAAGTAAGTTCATAAAAGAGGGCTGCTTGCATTTTCCATAATCTTACATGCTCTAATATAGCAAGCAGAGGCATTGCCTCATTGCGTCCAAGCGTACCTGCTTTCTAACAGCAATTACTCAAAACTAGTTCCACTTCTCCTCCTGTTGGCTTTCAATCCCTCATCACATCTTTCTCTCATTCCCTCTACTCCCAGGCATAAAACCTCATTCCCTGGGGCCCAGCTCAGGGCACTCTCTTCCCAAAGCCCTAACATTCCAAAGTAAGCACCTACAATTTACGACCTCTGCTCCCTTCCTGCACGAAACACATAGCACACAATACGTATGTATCAGGAGGGGAATTGTGGTGGAGTGAAAAAAGAGCATTATACGAAGAATCAAATAACTGGGCTCTAGTCCGGCCAGTGTACTTCACTAGTTCTTTACCCTTGAGTAAATCATTTCCTCTCCGTATTTCCATCTGTAAAGTGATAGGGCAGGGGGGGTGATTAGCACTGTGTAGTACAAAAGTACTGACCTAGGAATCTGCAGATTGGGTCTCTTATTCCAGTGTGGCTGCTTGCTAACTTACTCTGCGACTTGGGGAAAATTATTTCCCGCTTTACAAGGGTGTATTCCCCCATGTGTAAAACAAGAAGGTTGAATTAGGTGATTCATTAAGATCCCTGCCAGCCTGGAAATTGGATGCTTCTATAAAATGGGTTTCATTAAACAAATATGGATTGCAGTGCCCGCTCTGTGCCAGGTACTGTTTGATGATGGTTATGACAGAGCTCATGGCTGGACAAGGTCCTTGAGACCCTGAGTACAACTGCTGCTTGCGCCTGACAATGTCCCAAACTGGCAATATAGCCAGTTCCTGTAATTCCCGTGCATTCAGTCCCCCACCGCTGAACCCCTCTCCCACCACCTGTAACTTTACGCAGTGGTGATGAATCATGGAGAAGTGTCTGAAACAAACTCCACCGTCTGCTTGCTGGAGATGTTCACAGTGCTGTCAGCAAGCTTCAGTGTGGTCTCTGGCTGCCCTCGTTGAGAAACAGGCCAGAAAGCAATGGCAGATTAATGGAGTTGGGAGGGAAGTGGTGGATTTTTGACAGAGGGGTCTGTGAAAACCATCTGTGAGCTGGGCTGAGGAGATTAGATCTAAAAAGGCTCTCACTGTCTTGAATCTGAGATGACTTGTTCCAAAAGGCACCTTGAAATGCCCTTATAGCTATAGATCTCTGTTCCTGATGCCAGGCAGGGGGTACCTGATCCATTTCAGAGAGATGAGATGCTTTCTTAACTTTATTCGGCAAAGGACCAGGCAGGTTTTCTTAGTAGATAGCCTAGTGTTAGACAACCCTCACTGGTTGGAAAGGTGCCTCTCATTTTGATTTTGGGAAAAAGTGACTGGACAGTGCTCACTCAGTGATAAGCAAAGGGTATGAGGCTAGGCACCCCTTATTTTATTTACCCATTTTAACCTAGCTGATGTAGTACTGTGAAAGCCCACATTAATGCTCTCCTGGACATCCTACCAAGGTCAAATGGGCACATCCTCTAACTCCATGGTGAGCTCTCCTTCCCTCTTCTCCCTTGGAGTAGAGGCAGGCCCTGTGAGTTATCTTCCTTCTTTCTTAACTCTCTGAAAACAACTTGGTTCCTGGCCTTCTTGAGATATTGCCTCCTTCCAGGCCTTCAGGTCAACAAGGCCATTCCACCAGAAGTTGGGGGCTCTCCAGAGAGCCTTGGTTTGATTCAGACTTCCCTCCTGTCACTTGTTCCATGCTGGATGTCAAGAGCTAAAAGCTGTCTGCTCGGGCTGCATTGGAGTGGGCAGAACAGTCACTAATTCAGTTCTACACTTATTCCATGGCAGCCTAGAGACCATAGAACTCTGAATCAGGCGGAAGGAAGGGAAGATGGGAAAAGTGCTGGAGAGCAGAATCCCATAGGGACCCAAATGGTCCTTGAGACAATAATCTTATCCAGAAGTAGGGGCCAAGAAGCACATGACTGAGCCCCAGGACTGGCCAGGCAGATGAAAACTAAGCCAATGGAGCCTACATGATAACTTTCTACATTTGGTGCTGTGACCCAACTCATCTCCCTATCCCCGCAGAGAAACCTGGGACCATGCGGAGCAGCCTGACCCTGGCGGGGACCCTCTGGGCCTTCCTGTCCCTTGTTACCGCTGTGGCCAGTTCTACCAGTTACTTCCTGCCTTACTGGCTCTTTGGATCCCAGCTGGGGAAGCCAGTGTCATTCAGCACATTCCGGAGGTGCAACTACCCTGTGAGGGGAGAGGGGCAGAGTCTGATCATGGTGGAAGAGTGTGGGCGCTATGCCAGCTTCAATGCCATCCCAAGCCTGGCCTGGCAGATGTGCACAGTAGTGACAGGTGCCGGCTGTGCTCTGCTGCTCCTGGTGGCACTGGCTGCTGTCCTAGGCTGCTGCATGGAGGAACTCATCTCCAGAATGATGGGACGTTACATGGGAGCCGCACAGTTCGTGGGAGGTAAGACGGTGTTCCTGGGATTGGGTAGGTTGGGGAGCTTTGCAGGGTTGTGGGTAGTGGGGATGTTGTTTCATGGGGAAATCCACTCTCAGCTTCTCCCCTTTGTCCATCTCTAGGGCTATGAATGGGGACTCGTTTGAAACACCTAGCCTGGGACTCCCCAAAGTGCAATCTACATCAGGGTTTTATTCTCAGCAAGATTGGCTAGTAGGCAGAGTTGATATCTGGTTTTTTTAGCCCTGATTTTCATCACCTTCTTCTCCTTGCAGAGTGCCCATTGAAGAATATTATCCAGGTCTGCTTTCCAGGGGCAGCAACTTATACTCTAGTATTACTGCTCCAAAATAAACTTGACCTCTAAGATCCCTGATCTCTGGTAGTTATCTCAGAGGACAGTGATCTGATAGACACATACACCCAGGTGTTAATTACTAATAAGAATTTAATGTACAGTCCTCACCAAAAAATACATCTCTAATAGTGAAATGCTAGGTACCAGGCAGACTTCAGGTGACTGCTTATTTGACAGCATCTAAGGCTAGCCCTGTCTAGTAGCCATTAACAGACTATCCAGGTTTCCTATGGTCCTGACGCACCCTACTTAGCTTTTCCCTCATTCAGCCTCCCCCTAAACTTAATGCAGGAGACCTGGATGCTGGCAGTGTGTGGATGGGCTAGGAAAGAGCAAAATGCAAAAATGGCAGACTGTAGGAAAGCAAGGGGAGCAGTTTAATCTGAACGGAGAAGAAAAAGCAAGTTTAAGACAGACAGGCAAATGTGTGTGTGAATATGTGAGCTATTTTTTACACCTAGTTGCGGCAGTGGAAAAAAGTGCTGGTAGAACCTATTGCTGAAGTTTATTGCTGTTGTTCCTAAAGTTGTAGAATCATTATTCATTATCACTGTCATCTCCTTAGCAGCACAGTGTGGGTGCCTGGAGCCAGGAAACTTGGATCCCACTTCTGGCTCTTTCACTAAGTTGCCCTGTGGCTGTAAGCAAATGACAGTGGCCTCTCTCTTGTTCACTTCCTTTCTTTCCTTAAATTTGTTCATTGGCAAGATAACCCAGATCCTAATTTTCTTTCTTCTCTCCAATGACTGCATTTATGTGGCCTTGGGGTGAGATATTAGTGATGAGCTAAGACAGGGCTTCTCAACAGGGGATGATTTCTTACATACCTCATCCCCCACCAGGGGACATTTGGTAAGGTCTTTGACTTGTTTTTGGTTATCAAAAATTGGGGAGGGTGCTACTGACAATCAGTGGATAAAGGTGAGGAATGCTGTTAAATATCCCACAATGCACAAGAACAAGACAGCTGACCACTCCCCAAAACAAAGAAGTATCTGGTCCCAAATGTCAGTGGTGCCAAGGTTGAGAAACACTGAGCTAAGCTATCATGATTTCCTGGCCTTCTTAGGAAAAGCACCAGATTCTCTTTGCTGTGCCAGTTAAGGTGATGTTTTCTGTTTCCCTCTTTCCTTAGACTCATTGTGCAAAGTTTGTTTTGTTTTGTTTTTTACATCTTTATTGGAGTAAAATTGCTTTACAATGGTGTGTTAGTTGCTGCTTTATAACAAAGTGACTCAGTTATACATATACAGATGTTCCCATATCTCTTCCCTCTTGCATCTCCCTCCCTCCCAAGGGAAGTCCAGCATCTGTGTTTCTTGATTAAAATTTCCAGAAACAAAAATCTGGCCCAGCTCTTCTCTTCAGAGCACGATATGATGTCATCCATTACTGGCCAGCCAATGAATTTGGTTGCTTTTGTGTCAGATGCCAATGCTTAGTTCAATCCATGGTCGCCAAAGGCAACGGAGAGGTGATCATAGGTTATAAAATGTAAACCTAGGCAGTAAACAAGAGCCGTGGATGAGGCAGTTGTCCTTACAAGACAGTGTCAGCAAGCAGACCCAGATTTGTATCTCTGGTCAGAAGAGTAAGGTTATCACTAAGATCACATAGATTTTCCCTGTAGCAACCAAATGACCTAAACAAAATGGAGGTGAAGGCAAGGGGCACAGTGGGAGGTTTTGGAAGCCAAAGAAAGTAGGAATGCTTAGCATGAAGCTGGAATGGTTTCTCAGAAGAAGGAAGTGTTTCTGGAAGAGGGAGTCTGGTGCCCTGCTCACCAGGAGAAGCCTAGATAACGTGGATGCTTTCTGTAGATCTCAGTCTGGCAGCTGAATTCAAACTACAGAAGTCATGACCTACCTTCGACTAGTTAGGACTGACTTGACTCTTAGAAAAGGATGAATTGTAGGAAAGAGTAGCAGCCCCTACCTTTTTATTCTTTGTAAGTCAGACCAAGATAGAAGAGGAGTCTGGTTGGAGAGGCCAATTCAGCTTTGAAAGTCATTGGCAAAAACATTTTGGCTGTGAAAAGCATACTGGCCTGTCTCAATCCCCAATACTGTCCTTTCTTTGTGAGTTGTCCCCTCTACTATCTACTGCAACTCACCACCTATGGCACAGCAAAGAAATCCTGTTGAGTTGGTAGTGTCATAGACATTTAGGGTAAAAGGGGAAAGGTAAGCTCTGAGTGGAGGAGGGAGAATTTGAGCTGAGCTAATTCAGAGGGAATGTTGGGATGATAGAAGACCTGTTGTATTTTTTCTACCTGTGTGTATGCTTTTATTTTTTTTCCAGGACTGCTGATAAGCTCAGGCTGTGCATTATACCCCTTGGGATGGAATAGCCCAGAGATAATGCAAACATGTGGGAATGTCTCCAATCAATTTCAGTTAGGTAAGGTGAACTGTGCAGGATGGTGGTGATGGCTCATGGGAATCTGTTTTTCAAAGCGCTCTTGGAGGTGCCTGTGCTTGCTTGTGGTGCTTGCCTGAGTCTCTCACTATGTTAGCTTGTGGGAAGTGGTGGATTAGTCAGACTTATGTGGCCTTGCTAATTTACAAGGGTTGAACATAAATTCTACTTCTTTAACCATATCTCTCCACACCCTTTATGTAATTTTACCCAGAGTCCTGCGACCGATTTGGGACAACCCTATCTACAGAGGGATTCCAAATGCTTGGAGACTGCTAATCCGTCATTCTCTGAATAAATACTAGTCCCTGTTGTATATCCTTCTAGGCACTATTTTCCAAATACAAATCAATAGTATCTCTTCTCGCTCCCCACTGAGGTTATAACAAGAGATAATTTGCTTTACATCATGCATTAGGAACCTAGGTTAAACATTGGGAACTGTTACTGGCATTTTTACATTGTTACTGGCATGTTAATGACAAGAGGTGTTAAATATTAAAATGGGTGACAGAAGTAGCTCTGGGCTCTTCTGTGGTTACCAACTTCACTGAGAATGGCTTAAGTTCATTATTGTGAATTGGGAATAGACTGGACTCTCCCTGGAAGATTTCAAAATATTTGTCCAACCTACCATGACAGAAGAGAATAGGAGGAGAAATGTCCAGGTCTCCTTGAGTATTCTCAGTTGTAGGAGAGGATTTTGGAACAATGAGGCCACCCATCCCCTATAGCTTATGCTCCAATACTTCCCTTCTTTCTCTGTGGCCTTAGATTGTTTTTTGAGTCTCACCTGACTCATTTTTGGAGGAAGGAGGTGTTTACTCTACAAACATAACATAACGGAAGGGCTATATAGAAGACATGACAAATGTAGACCCCGGCATGTTCAGTGTTCCTGGCTCAGGGCAGGGCTGACTGGTAAATATAACAATTCTGCCATAGGTGAAGGAATGAATAAATACTTGGCAGGTGCTGGGTTGTTAGTCCTATAATTCTACTTTTCTAAAATAACAGCTTTATTGATATACAATTCACATGCCATAAAATTTGCCCTTTTAAAGTGTACAATTAGTGGGTTTTAGTATATTCACAAGGTTGTGCAATCATAACCACTATCCAATTACAGAATATTTTCATCACCCCAAAATGAAACCTCTTACCCATTAGCAGCCACTCCTCATTCCTCCCTGTACCCAGCCCCCAGAAACCACCATCAATTTAGATTTGCCTGTTCTGGACATTTCAGATAAATGCAATCATGTTATAATATGTGGCTTTTTGTGTCTGCCTCCTTTCACTTAGCATGATGTTTTCAAAGTTCATCCATGTTGTAGCATGTATCAGTACTTCTGCCTTTCATGGCTGAATAATTCTCCATTGTATAGATATAACATATTTTATCCACTCATCAGTTGATGGATACTTGGGTTTTTCTACTTTGGGGATATTATGAATAATACTGCTATAAAAATGTGTGTGTACATTTTTGTATGAAAATATATTTTTATTTCCCTTGGGTATGTATCTAGGTAGGTGTGGAATTGCTGGGACAAATGGTGACTCTATATTTAAGACTTCTGAGGATACTTCAGGCTGTTTTCCAAAGTGAAAACATCACTTTGGAAACTGCATCATTTTACATTTCCATCAGCAATGTGTAAGGGTTCCCATTTTCCAAAATCTTCACCAATACTTATTTTACATTTATTAAATTATAGCCATCCCTATGTGTGTGAAATGATATCTCATTGTGATTTTAATTTGTGTTTCCCTGATGATCGATTTTGTTGAGCATCTTTTCATTTACTTATTGGCCATTTCTATATATTCTTTGAAGAAATATCTATTCAAATCTTTCGCTGATTTTTAACTGGGCTATTTGCCCTTTTTTGTTGAGTTGTCAGAGTTCTTAATGTATTCTGGACACTAGACCCCTTTCAGTTATATGATTTGCAAGTACTTTTTCTCATTCTGTGGGTTGTATTTTCACTTTCTTGATGACATCTTTTGAAATACAAAATTATTTAATTTTGATGAAATCCACTTTTATCTACTTTTTCTCTTGTTGCTTGTGCTTTTGGTATCAGATCTAGGAATACAGTATTGTCAAATCTAAAGTCATGAAGACTGTTTTGGCTACTCTGGGTCTCTTGCATTTACATGTGGATTTTAGGTTCAGCTTGTCAATTTCTGCAAAAAATCAGTTGGGATTTTGATAGAGGTTGGATCAGTTTGGAGTGTATTGCCTCTTTAGCAATACTAAGTTTTCCAGCTCATTGAACACAAGATGATGTTCCAGTGAGTTAGGTTATCTTTAACCTCGTTTGATGATATTTTGTAGTTTTCATTATATAAGCCTTGCAATTTGTTGGGTGACATATATCCCTAAGTATTTTATTGTTTTGATTATATTGTAAATGGAATTGCTTTCTTAATTTTATTTTTGAATCACTCATTGTTAGTGTATAGAAATACAAATAATTTTTCTGTATTGACCTTATATCCTGCAAACTTGCTGAACTCCTTTACTAATTCTAATGAACTTTTAGTAGATTACTTAGGATTTATTATATACAAGATCACATGATCTGAGAAGAGAAATAGTTTTACATCTTCCTTTCCAATCTTTTCCTTGTGTAATATCCCTGGCTAGAACCTCTAAGACAATGTTGAATAGAACTCGTCAGACAACATCCTTGTCTTATCCCTGATCTTAGGGGTAAAGCATTCAGTTTTTCACCACTAAGTAAGAAGTTGGCTAGGCTATTTTCATAGATGGCTTTTATTAGGTTTGAGAAAGTTCCTTTCTATCTATTCCTAGTGTAAGTGTATTCATCATGAAAAGGTGCTGGATTTTGTCAAATGCTTTTCCTACACCTGCTGAGATGATGATATGTATTTTATTGATTTTCATATGTTAAACCAACCTTGAATTTTTGGGATAAATCACAGTTGGTCGTGGTGTATAATCCATTTTATATGTTGCTGGATTCGGTTTGCCATATTTTGTTGAAGATTTTTGCATCTATATTTATTAGGAATATTAGTCTGTAGATTTCTTTCTTGTGATGTGTTGATTGGATTTTGGTATGAGGATAATATTTTTCTAATAAAATGAATGGCTACTTTTATTAATGTAAAATGCCAGAGTGAAAAACTGGAGATGTCATTTGCATGTAGTCGTATGGCAGTTTTCTGCACCAATCACCACCTCCAAGGACCTAGTTCCCAAATGGGCAATTTTGTGTTTGGCTGCCTCTGTCCCAAGTTGATGGGCTTCGATTGTGTTTACCACAGGATCATTACTTTTCTCTTCCTTCATTTACTCAGGTTTTTTTTTTCCTTTGGTTACTGTTTCCCTCTCCACTGCATTCTTCTCCTTTATTTACCCTTCTCTCCTACACCATATATTTGCCTAAGGGCTCTAGCTTCCCTCTCCTTAGTGCACTGGACACTGTGTTGTTCTGTGAATCTGTAGAGGTGAAGGAATTGAAGAATCCTGCTTGAGTGAAGCCCTCCTAGTTCCTTTTTTGAATCACTGTCACATCCTTCCAACTCCCTGTGTCACTTATTCCTCTGAAGCCCACATTTGCTGCCCATATTCTCCAATTGCATGCCTGTATATTAGCACCTTTCTGGTTAGTACTGAAAAAATGAGATAACCTGTGCCATTCCTGACCCATTTCTAGTCAGCTGCCCAAACATACAGGACAATGACAATTCTGTTAACAGTTGTTCCCTTGCAGTATAGAGGTGCTAGGAGCAGCAGTAAAACTTGTAGTAGAATTAAAAAGAAATCTTTCATGATGTGATGGGAATGCCAAGCTTGTGAATACCAAGATTTGGGAATGCCAATGCTAGAGGTATAGCCTTTCTCCTTAGACCTTTCTTTAATACCCTGGAGACTCTGGCAGTGTGGAAGCATCCTCACACACCTTAGATATTAAGAGGATATATGAATGAAATAGGAGAAAAGTACCGAGTGTCCAGTGTATAGGCCTTTGTTCCCTTTTCCTTGAGAGGCAGCATGGTATACTGAAAGATCATAGAGTTTGGAGTCAAAGATCTCGGTTGGTATCCAGGCTCTGCCATCTTTGTAGTTGTATGGGGTAAAGATATCTATGTCTCAGTTTCCTTCTCTGTAAAATGGGGGATGCTAATAATACCCATATCAGTTCTGTTGTTACGGTGAAATAAGAAAAAGTATATTGAAGTATCTAACACAGGGTTTGACTTAAAATAGATGATGGGCTTCCTTAATAGACAGCAGAGTAGAATGTGCTGGGGGGTAGACTGTCAAATGATGGCATTACTTTGATTCTGCTGTAGGCTCTGTACCCTCCTATATGCTCTGTATTTTGGGAAGGGAGAGACACAGAGCCAAGAAAGACATGGACCCTACCTGAGCTTCTTACCCTGAGTGGCTTGAGAGAGGTGAAGGGGATAGGGAGGACAATAGAAGCAGGCATTGCCAGTCAGGGAAGTTGATTCTTAGAGTAAGTAGATTTCTCACTCTGATACTTTGAATGGCATCCTGCAGCCTCCAGTATGAAAGGGTAACCCTCATGTCTTCAACTCCTCTTTCCCTAGGTTTCCCAGTCAAGTTATCCTAAAGCATCCACAGTTATGATTTTTAGTCCTAGCCTGAATTATCAAAGATATGACTTGTATTAAGACAGCAATCTTGATATCTGTGTTGCATTAGAGATAGCCACAAATGCTTTGATACTCTTCTCATATAGAGGCCAAGTCAATCTCTACTCTCTATCCTCCGAATCTGGGCTGGCCTACCTACAACTGCTTTAATCAATACAGTATGGCAGAAGTAACATCAAGTTTATTCTAGGCCTAACATCTAAAGAACCTGTAGTTTCCATGTTGGTTTCTTGGAGCTCTGAGCCATCATATAAAAAAAATCTGACTACTCTGCTGGAGACCACATGGAAAGTCCTGGAGATAATTGGAGACAGAGAGGCCCAGTTGAGTCCAAACTTCCAGCCAAGGCACCAGGCATATGAGTGAAGCAGTCCTGGACCCTCCACACTAGCCATATGAATACCACTGAATGACCCTTTTTGATGCCAATTGCACTAGAAGTATTGCTCAGCTGAGCCCTGACCAAATTGTGACTGACAGATTTATGAAATATAATAAAATGATTGTTGTTTTAAGCTGCTATGTTCTGGGAGTGGTTTGTTATACAATAATAGACAACCAGAAAAGTGCCAATTCATATACATACAAATTTAAGATTATTATTTTTAATCAAAAGTAATTTATGTATGTGACAAAATAAAACAGTACACAAAGGTTGAACATGCAAAGTAAGTCTTTTTCCTGACACCAATACCATTCCCCAAAGAGACCATTACATTCCTTTTGTATCTCTCCAGAATTTTTCATAAATGTAAAAATGTGTTTCTATGCATATCTTTATTTTGTCCAACCAAAATCATATTATGTATCTATCTAACTATCTAGCTATCCATACTGTTCTGCACTTTGCATTTTCCACTAACCAATATCTCTTGAAGAGCTATTAACATTTATAGATCTCCAGCCTATGTTTTAAACACACCCTAATTTTTCCATTGTAGGAATAGCATAAATTCCACGAGAGCAGGGATATTTGTCTGTGAGATTAGGTAACTTGCCTAAGGTCACTCAGCTGGTAGAGTGGCAGAGCTGGGATTCAAATTCTAGAAACCTGGTCTAGGTAACACCATCCAATAGAAGTTTCTGCAGTGATGGAAATATTCTGTGTCTTGCTGTCCAATGTGTTAGCCACACGCCACATGTTGTTGGTGAGTGGTTGAAATGTTAGGTTTGTGGGACTGAATTTTTAATTTTATTTTATTAATCTAAATTTTAATAAATATTAATGTATTTAGTTTTATGAATGTAATTTATTTTATTGTATTAATTTAAATGTCATAGTCACAATGTGACCAGTGGCTACCATTTTGGACAGCAGGGCTTGAGACTCTGTGCTCTTAGCCTCTATGCTCCTCTGTAGAGAAGAAAGAGCCTATTGAGGAGACTCAGAAGGAGTAGCCAGAGGGATGTAAAGAAAATGAAGAGTGTGGTGTCACAAAAGCCAAGAGAAAGAGAGTATGTCAAAAAAAAAAAAGGGGCATGGTCAATTGTGTTTAATGTTGCTGCAAGTTGCTGGTTGGGGATAGAGAAGTGGCCATTGGAGTCAGCCAGACAAAGGGACCCAGAGGAGCAGTTTTGGATTTATAGATATTAGAGGTATTGTGAGATGAGGAAATGAATGCAGTACGTGCCGACAATTCTTTCAAAAAGTTTTGCTATGAAGGAGAGCAGAGAAACTGTGTAGTAACTGAAGGAGAATGTGGGATGAAGAGAGGCTTTTACTAAGATGACCAAATAGTTGAATGATGATGGTAATGATCCTATAGTGGAGAGAGATTGATGCAGAATAGCAAGGTCCTTGACAAAGTGAAGGTGTAATGAGCAGGACCCGTGAACAGAGATTTCAGTTGATTTCAACTGATTTCCTATACACATGTTTCAGCTTCACTGTGATTTTCAAAATTCTCTTAGATCTATAAAACTATTAGAGCATTCCTTCATATCCAAAGGCCTATAAGCATCGGACACACAAATGAGCCCCATTGAGAATTTAGAGAAGCTAAATACTTCTAATGGCACATAGCTGTTTTCAAGCAAGCTTATAAAACCATTGTGTTATCAGGAGCACATAATTCTAAGTTAAGGTCTCTACTTTATCAATGGATCACATTAGTAACATGTTCTCATGAATATGATCTAATCTGATCCTTGAAAGTACATGCATAGCAGATGGTAGCATGCCCATTTTATAATGAGGAAACCCTGAAATATGGAGAGGTACAGCGATTTGTGTAAGGTCACACAGCAATTAAAGGCAGAACTGTGAGTAGAGCCTTATCTCCTAATTCACTGTCCTATGTGTGCTACAATGACTTTTTTCCTCTCTATTGGTGAGGGTGTATCTTGAGTCATTTGAGAATTTTTTTCCTTAAGATATGCTTTAGCTCTATTGTTTTCAGAAACAAATGTCTGAAACATCATGGAAAGTACCCAGTGTTGCATCCTGTCTTCCCCTACCCTCACCACCTGCGCTCAGCCTGAGTTCCCCGTCAATCTTTTAGTATAATCAGAGTACAAATAAATAAGGCAGTGGCTGGACGTGATGGGATTCTCAAAGAGTTCCTCGGTGGAATGAATATGTGTGGGAAATTTTAAAGTGCCTCTAGATTTGACTTGCACTAATAAAGGAACCTAAATTGCCCAGCAAAACTTGATCATAGAAGAAAGATATAAAGATGTGTAGAAAAGTTTTTGTGTTCCACGTTCTAAGATCATATGCAGTCTACCTAGGGCCTCTCTCTGGTCTTCTGGGATATCTACTCCTTATGTGTGTCTTATCTCAGTCTCTCTTCCTGAGATAAGGAGACTGTGTGTGTTTTTTGGGGGGAGTGTCAGATAAATGATCTGAAGGGGGTGGGGAAGATACAGATCTCAAAACAAAAACTTACAGTTACAAAAGGAATCTCAAACCCCTTGCCCTCCAAAAGTTTGAACTCTTTCTTTCCAATGCCTCTCCTGTTTCTAGGATCTCGTATCCTGTCTCTCAGTCCATCTTCCAGGTTCCCTGCCATCCCAGTCCTCCCCCAGTGCCTGCTCTACATCCTGCCCACCCCCAGAAATTCACTCACCTGGCTCTTACCCACAAGATTCATCAGTTAAGTTTAGGTAATTGACTCTCTTTCTTCTTTTTCTTCGTTTAAAGAAGAAATTATCTTGTATGGAACCACAAAAGGCCCCAAATAACCAAAGTAATCTTGAGAATGAAGAACAAAGCCAGAGGCATCACACTTCCTGATTTCAAACCATATTACAAAGTTATAGTAGTCAAAACAGTATAGTATTGGGCTTAAAAACAGACACATAGATCAGTGGAAGAGAATACAGAGCTCAGAAATAAACCCACACAAATATGGTCAATTAATCTATGACAAAGGAAACAAGAATATACAATGGGAAAATGATAGTCTATTCAATAAATGGTATTGGGGAAAATTGATGGCCACATGCAAAAGAATGAAACTGGACCACTATCTTATACCATACACAAAAATTAAAATGGGTTAAAGACTTTAACATAAAACCTGAAACCATAAAACTCCTAGCAGAAAACATAGGCAGTAAGCTCCTTGACATGAATCTTGGCAATGATTTTTTTGGATTTTACACAAAAAACAAAGGCAACATAAGCAAATATAAACAAGTGGAACTACATCAAACTAAACAGCTTTTGCATAGCAAAGGAAACCATCAACAAAATGAAAAGCCAACCTACCAAATGAAAGAAAATATATGCAAATCATATATCTGATAAGGTGCTAATATCCAAAATATATACAGAAGTCATATAAATCCATAGCAAAAAATCTAACAATCTGATTTAAAAATGGTGACAGGATCCAAATAGACATTTTTTCCAAAAAAAGGCATACAGATGACAGGTGTCCAACAGGTACATGAAAAGGTGCTCAACATCACTAAGTATCAAAGAAATGCAAATGAAAACCATAGTGACATATCACCTCACACCTGTCAGAATGGCTATCATCAAAAAGACAGAAAAGATATATGCACCCCTATATTCATTGCAGAATTATTTTCAGTAGCCAAGACATAGAAACAACCTATATGTCCATTGATGAATGAATGGATAAAGAAACTGTGGATATATAGACAATGGAACATTATTCATCCACAGAAAACAAGGAAATATTGCCATTTACAACAACATGGATGGACCTTGAGGGCATTATGCTAAGTGAAATAAGTCGGACAGACAAAGACAAATACTGTATGATCTGAAAAAAACAAGCAACAACAAAAGAAAAAAACAAAACAAACTCACAGATACAGAGAATAGGTTGGTGGTTGCCAGAGGCAGAGAGTGGGGATTAAGTGAAATGGGTAAAAGGAGTCAAAAGTCACAAACTTCTGGTTATAAAATATATAAGTACTGGGGATGTAATGTACAGCATGGTGACTATAGTTAATAATACTCTATTGTATATTTGAAAGTTGCTAAAAGAGTAGGTCTTAAAAGTTCTCATCGTAAGAAAAAGATGTATAACTATGTGTGTTGATGGATATTAACTAGACTTATTGTCATGATCATTTCACAATATGTGCATATAGTGAATCATTACATATTGTACACCTGAAATTAATATAATGTCATATGTCAATTATATCTCAATAAAAATAAGAAATTAACAAATATTTTAAAGAGAAAAAATAAACAATAATCATGAACTTGAACTGAAATCTACAATGGAAGGGACCTTATAGATCAATCAGTGGTCTCATTTATAGCTACTGAGACCCAATAAGCACAGTGACTATCTCAATTCCCCACTAGGGACTTGGGGCTAGCTCACTGACTCTCACGCACACTGAGATGTTGCTCAATGGCAATCCAATATCTGTTTGTTGAATGAATCACCTATTCAGTAACAAGGGGAAAGTCAGACAAAGGCTCCCAGCAATAGCCAAGTGCCAACTTTCCCACACTTTAATTTGATTAAGTAAATGAAAGATTTAAGCTGAGAAAGTTGTTTTGTTGATGGTTGTTAATTGAACTCTAGACATCAAATGAAGATTTCATGGACTTGATCCCACACAAATGAATCTATCTCGGTTCAACATTAAATTGATGCATTTAACTCCACATTCTAGTTACTTCACCAAGCCTTTAATTGGCCTCACCAAGAATGGGAGCCAGGGAAGAACCCATGGGAGGATTGCCTAGTGGTAAGAGTGGGCTTTATCATAGCTACACCCTTAGTTCTGTGACCTTGGGCAAGTTTTTCAGCATTTGGAGCTTATTGCTACTTCCTGGGGTTGTTGTGTGGATCAAATGACATCACACATGCAAAACCCCTAGTCCAGGGTTTGGTATATAGTAACCAGTCAAGATAACTGCGCCACCAGGGAAGCCCGTCCAGTCAACATTTGTTGTCTGGTATTATCATCATTATAATTATACCGATTGTCGAAATGAAAAGGTCCCCAGTACTTTAGTTTTCAGAAAAAAGCAAGGAACCACTTGTACATAACATGATGAATAACAACACAGGCTAATAGTAGAAAAACCTGGGTTCAAATGTGAGCCCAGCCACTTCCTATTTGTGCATCTTTGGGCACACTACTGAACCTCTCTGCATCTCCGTTAATGGGGTGGATAAAAATATTTTTCTCCCTAAGGTTATTGAGAAGATTAAGTGAAGTAAAGCACACCTAAAAATATTTAGCACACTAGGTTGCACTAAATGTAACCTGTTGTTAGTAGGTACTCAGCCCAGTTCTCAAGAGCCTCTTTGGAGAGGATGCCCCAGGCTTGACTTCTGGGAGGGAGGGAGGGAGGGACCCACTCAACTTGACAAAGGCCCACAACAGAGGCTACCTAAAGGCCTTGTGTATGTGCCCTGTGTTTCCTCTCTCAGAGGCCCATTTCCTTTTTTCTCCCATCATTTCCTTTCATTCTTGCCAGTTCAAAGCCTTTTATGGTGACTCGGGGTTTGGCCTTTATGGGTTCAGTTTACAGGCGTTTCCTGTTACCTTTCCTCTCTGTCAGTTTCCTTCTTCGTGGACGTTTTCTTGTGCTCACCAGAGCATAATAAAACAGCTTAATACATTCTCATGTCCACAGAGGAGCAGTAGAGTGTGGTAGAAACAGCCCTCGCCTGGGTATCAGAACAGCTGGGGTTTAATTTTCCTAAGCTTGCTTGGGCATGTCACTTTCCCACTCTGAGCCTTGGTTCCCCTGTTTTTACATAGAGAGCATTGGACTAGACTGATGAACAGCTAGAGGCCACAGATACCTACCTAACTCCCTGTCGTGACCTACCTACCTTTGTGGTGAGGCCCTTGATCTAATTTCATATTTATTTTGTTCTTAAAAACCAGAAGGATAGTGAAGAAATAAACCAGTCTTCTTAAGGCAACCCTCCTAGAGGATAGGAGCCTTTTAGTATCACTCACCCATGCGGTGGGGCTAGGGATTAGCCAAAGGGCTTGCCAGAAGCAACTCATTCATTGGGCAACATCAGCTAGAATGCCCTGGGCAGCCAATCCTTCTGGAAAACTTACGGCTCAGGTGTTGCTTAAGGTTTTTCAGTTGCCCTCCTAGCCTAAAGAGAGAGAAGTCTCCACCCAGAGGAGAAGCTGGGCTAAGCTGGAGGAGGGAATCAGTGGGTGAGGGAGCAACTTAATTCAACTGCAGATCCCTGGTGCCTGGCACACTTTTGGCACTCTCTAAATGTTGCATTGAGTGGAATGAACAAATTGTAGGGTGGCTCTGTTGCCATCTTACTGTGTGACCATAGCCAAGTCATTTCAGTTCTTTATTTTTTGTGTGTTTTAATTGAAATACATTTGGTATATAACATTGTATAAATATAAGCTGTACAACATGTTGGTTTGATACATTTATATATTGTAATATGATCATTAGCACCTATATTACATTATGTAATTATAATTTCTTTGTAGTGGTTGGAATAATTATGTTCTAGTCTCTTAGCAAGTTTGGTGATTATCATACAATACTGTTTTCTATATTTACTGTAATGTGCATTAGATCTCTAGGGCTTATCTAGTACTTGTTGCAATGTTTGTATCCTTAAACATCTATTCTCTCACCCTGCAGCCCCTGATAACCACCATTTTATTCTCTGTTTTTTACGAGTTTGGCTTTTTTAGATTCTACATACAGATTTCAGCTCTTTCGACCTATTTCCCCATGACTAAAGTGAGGATGATTTTATCTACCTTCAGAGATTGTTTTGGCCCTGAAATGACAAAGTTTACATGAACGTGCTTGATGAAAAAAATGCCCAACAGGTGTAAGGGGTAAAAACTGAGAAAGCTGATCTTCCATTAACTTCCTCCTCCCTATCATTTCAGTAGCTAAAATTCAGTGCTAGTTTTCTCACTGACCATCTCCTGTTAAAAAGAGAGAAGAACTCAGGGCTTCCCTGGTGGCACAGTGGTTGAAGAGTCCGTCTACCGATACACGGGACACGGGTTCGTGCCCCGGTCCGCGAAGGTCCCATACGCGGCGAAGCAGCTGGGCCCGTGAGCCATGGCCGCTGAGCCTGCGCGTCTGGAGCCTGTGCTCCGCAACGGGAGAGGCCACAGCAGTGAGAGGCCCGCGTACCGCAAAAAAAAAAAAAAAAAAAAAAAAAAAA
>NW_020172000.1:1242396-1271369 GCF_003031525.2 Neophocaena asiaeorientalis asiaeorientalis
GGGGAGGCCCCCGTACTCAAAAAAAAAAAAAAAAAAAAAAAATAGAGAAGAACTTAAAGTAATGAGACTCTATACATCACATGGAATGCTAAACTATTTTTATTTTGAATAGAAAAAATAATGGTGTTTATAAACATTTCAGTCTTTCCTGAAATTCCCCATATGAGAGGAGGGTGCATACCCCTGGAGTAGTGGATCCCTAAGGTGACTTCCAGCTTTGTGACTCCAGAGGGAGGCAAGGCTCTAAAAAGGCCTCAAGGGCAGGTCCTCAGCTTTACTTGGCCTTATTTCCCCACCCAGTGTCCCGCAGAGGGTCTAGTGGGCTCACTGACTGAAACAGTGAAGGCAGAATTGTGAACCAGTTGTCTATACATCAGACCACCACGCGATGGCAGTAAAGTCAGGCGGATTCATTCTGTTCTGTTTCTCGGTCCTGCCTGGTCCTCAGGTCAAAGAACGTGATTCGTGCTTAATTTCCTTGCTTCCATTTCCTCCACACAATTTCCTTCTATAAACTTCAGCATCAGCTTTCTTTGTTCCCCTCACCTTTAGTGAGTGAGTGTCTTTCCCTGTCTATTCTGGGATGATACTATCTCCTAAGCCTCTGTTTTAAAATCAGAAATCATTTTTTAATTGGAGGTGTTAATACCGCAGCAACCATTTCACAGGGCTCTTGTGAGGATAAAATGAAATGATATATACCTAAAACATTTAGTACAGGGTCTGTACTCAATAAATGTTAACAATAACTGCTATTATAATTACTGTTATTATTTTTATAGTTTAGACTGACCCAGAAGTTTCTTTTTTTAAGTAAAACGAAATGGGTTTCAAAGTCAGGAGCCAGAAAGAAAACCAGGGACAACTCCTTCATCACATCCTAGGAGCAATTCTCTGGCTAAATTAATGTTACAGGGGTGAAAATATATGTCTCTGTGTTGTTTCATATGACTTTTTCAAACCATCTTCACCAAGCCCCATCCAGGTGAATTGAGAATTGCGTCAGACGTATCTTTCAAGCACTGCATCGAGCTAGGTAGGTCCCAATAAATGTTGATTCCCTTCTACTTTTCATCTAAAAGCTAGACCAGTTTGGGCTCATGATACGGTCCGATTCAGGTGGCTCCCCACTGTGCTCTGCATCAAAATCATTTGGGCCCTCTCCTCAGAGCTAGTGATTCTGTAGATATGGAGTAGGGCCTAGGAATCCAAATTGTAAAGTTCTCCCCAGACATTTTTGGGAACTGGTGGACTAGTTGAAAAGTGTTTAGCTGAGAGAAAAAGGAGCTGAGAAGTACTGATCATTCTAGGTGCCATGCTAAGTGCTTTATATGTGTCATCTCATTTGATCTTCACAGCTACCCTGAGAGGTAGGTGGTGTCACTTCTATTTTACCCATGGGGGACCTGAAACTCAGAAAGGTTAAATGACTTGCCTAGAGGTTTAGTCTATAAATGACAGGGCATGGTTTCAGGTGCAGTTCCTTGTAAACCTCATCCCAGGCCCTTCTCCCTGCACCACATGACTTACCGAGCACACATGTGCCTGGTCCTGTCTCTACCCTCTGACTAAGTGGGAACCTTGGTCAAACACTTCATCTGGCTGCTCATTTGCTTCCTTATAACAGTATTTCTGTCTCTGGCTGGGAGTTGATAAATGAATAATATAAATGAAAAAGGACTAAATGAAATAATGGATGGAAAAATTACCTTGTAAAATGGTAAAGTGCTATACACATATTGTATTATTTGTGGCATTGGTTATTGCTCAGGGAACTTGGGTCCCAGGAAAGTCTCTATGGTCTAAATACATCTGTTGACCAATGGAGCATGGATAGAAACAGCTGATGTTCAATGCTGGCATTGCTGATACGGGGTAAAGTCAATGGCTGGAATGAGGGTGCATTCATTCCCGAGTTCTGAGGTAGTTTAGCTTGCCAGGTCTGGCCTTTTAACTCTCGTAAGTTTTTGAATAGCATGTCAAAAATAGATAACAGTCACTCAATAAGCATATTCTGGACACTTACTATATACAAGATGCTGAATGGACAACTGTACATAATTCATAGAATTCAAGAATACAGTCTTCAAGGAGCTTGTAGTTTAGTTGAGGAGGCATGATATATATATACATATACATACATATATATATGTGTATATATATATATATAAAACAACGGACATCTAACAAATACAACCATAATAATGTCAATCCCAAACCATAATGATGTCAGTCATCAGAAGGAATAAATACTGCTAGCAAAGGCATACAATGAGAACTCTATAATCTGTCTTCTTTCCCTTAGTATCAGTTATCTGGATAACAAAAAACAGTTCCTGACTCTCTCTCTCTCTCTGTTCCTCAAGTTACTGCACACTGCTGCCTTGCTCTGTGGCCTAAGTGGCTTTTCAAAAGGGCAAATCTGATGTCACTCTCATTTTTTAGCAATGGTTCCCCATTGCCTTTAGGATAAAGTCCAGACTCCTTAGCATGGTCTATGGGGACCCTGGCCATCATTTCCATCACCACTCAAGCTGCTTTTGCCCAGTCACCCTGAAAATACCATGTTCCTTCAAACTTTTGCAACCTTTCATGTGTTCTTCCCTTGTTAGAAATACCTTTTTCCCCTTCCTCACCTACCTAACTTTTTACTTTTTCTTGAAAACTCCCTGCTCCCTTGAAACTGGATTTGATGCCCCTCATCTGTATCCTTATATCACTCTATGCTATAACACTTGTCACACTAATACTCTGTTTAGTTGTTCCACGTCTGTCTCTGGTGCCCTTTCACTCATCTGGTTTGTTGATCTTACATATCTGAGAACAACATGTTTAAAGTACTTAACACAGTGCCTGGCACATAGATGCGTTTGACCAATATTGGCTATTTCTATTCCAGTTACAGACTTAATTAGCTGAGAAAATTCAAGTGGATGCAAGAAGAGGTCTATTGAGCAGATGTTAGAGAAGAGGGGCCAGTTTTTTAGAGGTCAAGTATCCTAGAAAGCTCATGCTGAGTCAGAGAGGTCCAATACTCGATTAGATATTTTTTTTTAAACCTGTCTCTTTGGGGAGAGTATGTGTTAGTCTGTTTGGGCTCCTATAGAGACACCAAAGACTGGGTAGCTTATAAACAACAGAATGTTTATCTCACAGTTCTGGATGCTGGGCAGTCCGAGATCAATGTGTCAGCAGATTCAGTGTCTGGTGAGGAAATGCTTCCTGATTTCATACAGGGCCATCTTCTGTGTGTCTTCACACGGCAGAAGGGGGCAAGGGAGCTGTCTGAGGTCTCTTTTATAAGGGAACTAATCCCATTCATTAAGGCTCTGCCCTCATGACCTAATCACCTCCCAAAGCCTCCACCTCCAAATACTATCACACTGGGCATTAGCATTTAACATATGAATTGGGGGGAACACGGACTTTTAGTCTATGGCAGTTCCTAAAGATCTTCTGAGAAGCTGCTCCAAGTGTAGTTGATGGGCAGTATGAAGGACAACACAGAGTGACATGGAGGTTTTTTTCAGGGGCAAGTAGGAGTCAATCTTGGAAAAGATCCAGTAGCATAATTTAAATTGGCCTGAGACATAATTCCTCCCCCTCACCCCCAGTGGAATAAAAAGATGAGCAGAGTAGCTAAACCTCAGGCTAGTTATGCAAGAAATGATATAAGTAGGAAAGGCAGGCTGGCAAAGTATGAAGTTAAGTCAGAAACAAATGCTCAGTAGTGGTGAGGAAGATTTCAGTAAAAGGATTCAATTTGTTTAGCAGAAGTTTGTGTAAGAGAGAGAACAAAATCAATCAAATCAGGGCATCTCTGTCACCATGAGGATTTGACACTTTACTGAGCGAGTGCTACCCTGACTTTCTAGCAAGTGCCCTGGCCTGCCCTTACCCTTTAGAGCATTGGATTTGACCAAGACAGAGTTGGCGACTCACAATGTCCTGCCTCCCTAGCAGACCTGACTGAGCCAGCCAGATAGTGGCTACTAGCAATAATATGGTTACCTGAACTACTGAAGTTTTCAGAGGAGTTTGTTTGTTTGTTTGGTTGGTTTGTGGTTTGTTTGTTTCCTTCTTCTCTGGCAAGGGAGCCTGAAAGGCTCCTGGAATCTTGAGTAGGTTCTGTGCCTCCAATCTGGGCTCTTCCTGACACTCATATCCAGCCTAGAGAGTGAGAAGAGAGCCCATTCTCATGGCTTTGGCTATCTTTTTACTGGGGTCTGTGGTGGGTGTGGAGGGAAGGGTATTTGGCAATTACCTTTGAATTCATTGGCTTTGCTTTATCATTAACAATTATTCATCTGTACTGAATCTAGCAGAGAAAGTTCTCTGCTCATTTAGCTTGGCCTTGGCTTGGCTGTATTGAAAACGTTTTTGTGCTGCTACCTATGTAGACCTTAAAGTCAGCAGGATTTCTCGGAACAGATGGGACCACCAGCCTCTTCCAAAACCCTGCTGTCTGCTTAGCACTAAATTCAGGTCCCTGTGGCAAAAAATATGTTGAATAAGCAAATAGCAACCTGCCCTCTTCCTCACCACGCCCCCCCCCCTCCCCGCACCAACCATGCACACCAAACAGCAAGCGGTGGTGGGTTGGAGCTCTGGTTTCATAAGCTTAGATGGTGCCACAGTAATGGGAGCAGCACCTGGTTTTTCTGAGCTGGGTCTGCTTTGGAAAAAATAGGACTCTCATTAGGAAGAGGTCTGTTGAAGAGCTCAATCTGTTTAATCTCTTCACTCCTCAGTGTGCCTCGTGTTCTCGAGTGTTCTAATCTTCTAATATTATCTCCACAAACTCCCCCTGCCTTTATTCTCATCCTCTTCCACCTACTGCATTGACCCTCCTTTAGTCTCTTTCTCTCCTTTGATCTCTCTCTAGTCCTTCCCCTCTCGATCTACTCTGTAGAATTCCAAAGGAACCTTGGGTGTCTCTCTGTAGCTGAGTATCTTGCCCTCAGGGCCAGTGCAGTCAGCCTGATTTGATGTGATGAAGGCTGTGAAGGTCCCCCAGGTGGCTCCCAGACAGACATCTGGCATATCTCATATCTATCCTGTCCCTCTGCTCTGGGTGCTGAGGTTGAGGGCAATATGCTGGTTCCCACTGCAGGTCCTCCTCTGTCCATGTAGTCACTCCTTCCCTTATCTTGCTTCTCTAAGGCTAGAGTAGTGTCTCTCAAATTCCCCGATTATTGGAGTATCTTAGATGAAAAAAACAGATGTTAATATGGTACTCTCTGCATTCTACCTCAACCACCTCCCAACATCCTGACTCCATGAGCTCCTAGAATTTGTATCTCATCTTTGTATAGGAATTCAGTCTTCTCTCTACACCCTTGAGCTGTTTACCTCCTTAAAACAGCTTTAGTCCTTCTTGCCCTACCCTAAGGCTTGCTTCTATCAGCCTCTCCCCTACCACACTGATATCTTTGGCTTTTACCACTGATCCCAAGTCACAAGTAAGCCTTTTTCTGGAGTATTAGCTCTCAGAACTTGACTTTTGGCCACTCTTGCATCAAATCAAAACTTCATGTATCTGAAAATTCCATTACATTTCATCTAGCCATAGTCAGCTTTCAAGGTGTTAGTGGTTGTTATTATTCTTTCTATATCCCTGCTTCTCTGTCTCCTCCTCCAACCTTTCAGGAGCCTGGAATTCCATCAGATGATTCTCTAAAATGTAAGACTTGAGAAACCCCAAAGACAGACTTACCTCACTCTTGTTTTTAATTAAGACTTTAATAAAACTGTTTAAGGTTCACAGCAAAATTGAGGGGAAAGTACAGAGATTTCCCATATGCCCCCTGCTCCCACATATGCACAATCTCTCACATTATTGACATCCCCCACCAGAAGGGTACAACTGATGAAGCTACACTGACACATCATAATCATTCAAAGTCAATAGTTTACATTATGGCTCATTCTTGGTGTTGTACATTCTATAGGTTTGGGCAAATGTATAATGACGTGCATCCATCATTACAGTATTTATCATACAGAGTATTTTCACTGCTCTAAGAATCCTCTGTGCTCTGCCTATTCATTCCTCCCTACATACCTCCAACCACTGATCCTTTCACTCTCTCCGTAGTTTTTCCTTTTCCAGAATGTCATATAGTTGGAGTTGTACAGTATGTAGTCTTTTGGGAATGGCTTCTTTCACTTAGTAACATGCATTTAAGGTCCCCCCATGTCTTTTCATGGCTTGAGAGCTCATTTCAGCACTGAATAATATTCCATTGTCTGGATGTACCACTGTTTATGTATCCATTTACCTAATGAAGGACATCTTGGTTGCTTCCAAGTTTTGGCAATGATGGATAAAGTTGCTGTAAACATCTGTGTGCAGGTTTTTGTGTGGGCATAAGTTTTCAACTCATTTGGGTAAATACCAAGTAGCATGATTGCTGGATCATATGGTATGAATATGTTTAGTTTCGTAAGAAACAGTCAAACTGTCTTCCAAAATGGGCGCACTCTCGTTTTATGCCTTTCCCCTCTTCCTCCAAGGAGGACTCTTTTCTTTGGATTACTTCTCTGTCATTTATGGCTTCTGAGCTAGAACTATGACCATGCCTCCTGCAGAGAAATATTCTCTGTCAGACTCATTCTTACTCTAATTCCCAACTCTGACACCCACACCAATGTTGGACCCCACAAAAAGCATTGGCTTGTGGCTAACCCTTCCCACTAATGAACCATTGACAGCTGGCCAGACACCAAGTCCCTGAAGAGCATAGGACTGGGGCTCTAGGGGGAGGGTCAGTTTAAGTAGCAGACAGTGATAATTTGTTCTCTAAACAGCAGAGATATAATAAGATAACTTAATGCTAAATCAAAGGAAATAGAGTCAAACTCCAAGCCAATTTGATTTGCAACTTGGAATAAAAGCAACGTGTCTTGATTTAAATGTCAGGCCCACTGCTGAGTGATGATTTAATAACTTTTATGAGGGATCTTGTCACAGCAAATTCAACACTGGAATAGAATGACTCACAGATAGGGTGTTAGAAATGATACAGAAGAGCACAAAAAGGAACAGGCTTATCTCAGGGCTTATCCAAAAGCTTTGCGTAAAGCTAATCTGCAGTTAGGACCTTTTCTCTCCCCCTATCCTACCACCCAATCTTTCTCTTCACAGACACCTATGCATGTATGTAGACACAATCCCCAGGTGTGATGTCAGCTCACTGAAGTATTTTCTGGGGACACAGGTCCTTGAACAATTCTAGCATGGAATTGCATTCAGTGCATTCTATCTAAAAGGCAAGGCAGCAGTGAGCCTGGCTATTTCTGAAGAGGATCTCAAAACCTCATCTGGTCCTATTGCTCTATCTTTACACAGGTACTTAATTATTTTCTCTCATTTTAAGGGCAAGAGAGCTGAGATCCAGTAGGGTTAAGAGATTTCTTCAAAGAAAGAAATGTCATATATCTCTTGACTCCCAGGGAATTTGTAGGTCCTTCTCAATACCTTGTGAGATCTCTCTCCTTGACCTTCTCCAGCCTCCCTGGGCTAGCACACTAGAATGCTCAAGGCTGACCAGGCCCCACTTTCACCCAGCTTCCCAGGTCAGTAAGGAAACATGCACAGCTGTTCTTAAGGGAGAAGGATCCATTCTGCTCTGGTAATCTTTCAGTCACTAAGATTCGTTTTGGAGGTAATTCAAAGTATAAACATGTGGTGTTTGCCTAAATGATGGTTGATAAACCTTGAAAATATTAACATTTTTGGCCAGATCATTTTTTGTTGTGGGAGGCTGCTTTGTGTATTGTTGGATGTGTCAACAGCATCCCTGGCCTCTGGTTAACGGGTCCCCACCGGTAGCATAAAACTACCTCCAATCCCTTTTACACAGGGCTTTTAGGTTAATCTTCCCAAACTGTACGTCCAACTCAGTGGTTCTTAATGGAAAGCAATCCACCCCCTACCCTGACCCCGCACCTCCACCCCCAGGGACATCTGTTTGGCAATATCTGTCAATATTTTTGGTTTCCACAGTTCAGTGGTGGAGGGGTAATTTGCAGACATCTAGTAGGTGGAGGTCAGGGTGTTACAATGCACAAAACAACACTCCTTCCCCCATTACAACAAAGAATTTTTTGGCCTAAAATGTCAATAGTGCCAAGGTTGAGAAACCTTGCTGTATCATATCATTCTCTGATCAGAAACTTTCCATTGTTCTCCACTCCTTGTGGGAAAGATGACAGATTTCATGGTCCTTCCTGGTCTAGATTCAACTTATTATTTGCCATCTACAGCTTCTTTTCTGAAACATGTGATCTGCTTTCTCGCTTATATAACTTTGCTCACACCAACCTCTCCCCCTGCACAGAATGCCCACGTCCCACTATTAAAGTCTGGTTGAAATGCTATCTCCTCTATAAAGTCCTATCTGAGCCTGAATCCTCTCAGCTACAAATAATTCTTTCCCTGGATGTTACTGGACTATTTTACTCAGATGTCTCTTAAAGCATTTATCACATTCATAGTAGAATGGAAAATTTGAATTAAAAGTTGCTTTTAGAAATCTCTCCAGTAAAATTCCCTTCGCTTTAAGAAAAGGAAATTGAGACCAAGAAAGGTGGAGTGATTAGTTGAAGGTATCATACTGTCTCATAAAACTTGGACCATAGTAATTTGTATCCTTGACTCCACTCTCCTGGCATGGTTGAAACGGATGACCATGGACTTAGTCTGGGCATTCAAATCTCAACTCTGACATTCGTAAGTTGGTAAAGTAATTTGCCTTTCTGAGATTCGGTTTCCTCAGCTCTGAATGGAAATAATTATGGCTGTTGTGAGAATCAAATGAGATGGTGTATTCAAAATGTATGGCACATAGTAGGTACTTGATAAATATTTGTCAGATGAATAGAAGGATCAACTATACTTCAAGGAATAGAATTTAGGGATCGGTGATGGTCCATGGGACTTCACTAAAAGGTGATTGGAGGTAAAGTGTGGTAGTTCATTGCCACTACTCCCTACATTTGCATCCTTCCATAGAAAACACGAGTTCCTCTGTAAGCCATCAGACCAGTGTCCAAGCTTTCTGTGGAGTAGGTGAGTAATGACAGCAGCTCTCAACTTGGAAATGTAGTCCTTAAAAGGTTTGCTTTTCTTTTCCCTTTTGCAATGCTAGTCATGTAACGTCTCTGTTCCCTCAAGCAGATAACAGGTGGGGTTGTAGGAAGAGAACTGGATAGAAGATATATTTCCTCTGTTTCTCTTTGGTTTCCTGTGTGGCAGCAGCCTTGGCCTTAGATGCTGTTTAGTGGCCTAATAGGCATCTCTGTGAGAGGAAACGCTGCACTTGGGGTGGCAAAGGGGGCACTTTGGTGTTGGTTCCTAGCCCAGTGATACCTGGTTCTGACTTGACTTCAATAAGGTTTATTAAGGCCTTTCTAGCTAGCTCTTCACTCTTGAGCTGCCCACTGTGTCAGCTTTCTTCCTGCTTAGGGCTTTGGAGTAATGGCATGCTATGCATTTATTCCTTTCATTTACAGAGACAAGTCTTTCCCTGGTCCCAGGGTGCATGTACCTAATAGAAAAAGCCCTGCTACTCCAGTGGGGGGATGGACTGACAGGCAACTGAAGAAACAGAATGAGACTTCTGATGCCTCTCTAGACTAGACTGGGAGCACGCCGGAGAGGAGGAAGCTTCCCAACAGTGGGCCCACCCCAAGAGCTAGCACCTGTCTACTCTGCTATGTGAGCACAGGAGAATCTTGTTGGAGGAGGCTAGGAGAGAAGCTCAGGTGAGCCTATTGCAAATTGATTTAGGAGCTCCTTCTTTAGAGCTTACAGGTTAAGTGTCCTATAAGAGGAAAATGGCTTTTGGGAGTATAAGGAAAAGAGTAGAGGGCAGAGAACCAGATTGAAAGTAAAGATACTTGGTCTGGATCCCTGCCTCTAACCTCTGCTTCTGAGAGGGTTCCTAGGGCTTTTGATTGAGCCTCACATTCTTGTCTGTGAAGTGGGTGCAATACAGCCTGTAGCCTTCCTTCCAAGGATGGTAAAAGTTGAAAGTTTGCCCATCTCTAGGATTTTCACTCTGTGATACACAAAGCATTATATAAAACCTCCTACTTTTACTGAGTGAGTGAGTCAGTGTCTAAAAGGAGGTATGACAAGGTTGGAGGGGGGGGGATCCAGATCTATTGGCTGCCTGCTTCAACATCTTATTTTTCAGTTCACTCTTCCCAGAGTTCCACTATTATTATTCACGTTGAGGTTGCTTTGTAGATAGTTGGATTCCTTTCTTTAAGAAGGCTTCTCTTTCGGATTTACCCCCTCTCTCTGAAGATTGCATTGTTTCAATAGCTACTGTTGTTGCTCTCACCATGAGTTTGGGTGGGGCTATGGGACTTCAGGAAATCATATGACTGCCTAAGTCTATTGGTAAAGTACCATCTCCTCTGAAGAACTGAGATTTGACACTTGCCATGGGAGCGTATAAGGAATTCATTAATTCATTCAGGTACAGAAGGAAAGGTACACTGTACTAATGAGGGCTTTTGATGGAATTTGACTTAGGGATGTCAAGTAAGGCTTCACTAAGGAACTAATGATTGAGTTGAGCTCTGAAGAATGGTTGACCATTCACTAGGCAAAGAGAGTGGTGGGAAGTGTATGTGTACATGTGTACATGCACTAAGCATTTTAGGCAAAGGGAACAGAATGTGCATAGGCCTTATAGCACATTCCAGAAACAAATAGAATAGCTGATTTTATAATTTTAATTCAAAATTTAAGTCATAAGTTTGGGTGTTAAGGGTTAAAAATGCAAGTGTATCCATCTTTTTTTTTAAACATCTTTATTGGAGTATAACTGCTTTACAATGGTGTGTTAGTTTCTGCTTCACAACAAAATGAATCAGTTATATATATACATATGTTCCCATATCTCTTCCCGCTTGCGTCTCCCTCCCTCCCACCCTCCCTATCCCACCCCTCCAGGCGGTCACAAAGCACCAAGCTGATCTCCCTGTGCTATGCAGCTGCTTCCCACTAGCTATCTACCTTACATTTGGTAGTGTATATATGTCCGTGCCTCTCTCTCGCTTTGTCACAGCTTACCCTTCCCCCTCCCCATATCCTCAAGTCCATTCTCTAGTAGGTCTGTGTCTTTATTCCTGTTTTACCCCTAGGTTCTCTCTTTGAAGTATTGTTAGGCTAAATCATACTGAGCACCCAGTGTTGACAGAGCATGCGAGCGTTATCAAGAAAGAAACAAATACATTCACTCTGTTGAGCCAACAATCTGGAAGGGGGTAAAGAGGAGGTGAAAAATGCATGATATAAAAATCTTCCTTCCAACATTTTGCCTAACAAGTACACCTACATAAGGGGTATATAGATGAATTCCTGGAGGGCTACTTGGTTGAGGTGACTCGAGCCCACTGGGGTTAGTCAGGGAAGACTTCCTGGAGGTGCTGAGTCCTGAAGAGTATTCTGAGGAAGATATGAATTGGTGAATAGGAGGAAAGAAGACGTTTATGTCAGGAGAGACAGCATGAGTGATGACTTGGTGGTAGAAAGATTATTTCTGAGGTAGGAAATTTGGAATAAATTAGCCTGGCCCTAATGAAAAAGCAAAAGCAGCCTGACTTGGGGGCATCTTAGACTCTTTATATAACATGGCAACCAGGAAAATTAGGTTCCCTGGGAACCATGTGAAGAGAAATAATTGGTTATTGAAAAATAAATTGTCATGAGGGGAGATCAATCAAGATGGTGGAGTGAGAGGACATGAGGCTCACCTCCCCCCATACAAACATCAAAAATGCATCCATATGGGGAAAAATTCTCACTGAAAATCATCTGGAAACTGGCAGAAGGACTCCTGCACAACCAAGTCTGTACAAAAGATACGCATGTAATTGGGTAGGAAGGGAAGAAAAGTGATCGGGTCAGGACCTACGTCCCTGGGAAGGGACTCAGAGGAAAACGGAGAATGCAAAGATGGAGACCCAACTTGAGGACTGACCAGTGAGAGACACAGATTGTGTGCCCCAGTCCTGGGGTCTTATGCATAGGAGACAAGCCACCTTGGCTGGTTGGAAAACCAAAGGGACTAGCAGGAGGGCTAGTGGGAAGCCTGGACTCTGTTCTTGAGGAGCATGTGCTTGTGTATGCATGCTTGCTTGCCCCCTAAGCAGGGCAGAGAGAGGTCTGCTCTGGTGGCTGCCGAGTTTCCCACAACTGCCCCACTGCTTCCTAGCCCAAGCTAAGCAAACACTCCAGCCCCACCCACTCCACATCATAGTGCAGCACTGGATCTGGGGCAGCCACAACCGAGGAGAAGAATTGACCATGGGATACAGAGGTGATCAGGTCTCAGGGCAGAACCTCGGTGGAACAGCAGTGGCTGGAACAGCAGTGGCTACCGTTGGCGCTTACTCAAGCAGTGCATCAGAAGCAGCCTAGATCTCTGATGGTGGCCATTCCACTATAGCTCACCCCCAAGTATACACTGACAGTTCACATGGGCCCTGCCTGTCTTGTGGTGTGGCTCCAAAACAAGGTATGGGTGGCAGCTATGAGAGACAAAGGGGACTTGCACCTGAGGCTGTGTCTGAGGAGAGAGAGGAAACAATTGCAGGCGCCTGTACAGGCAGCACATCGGAGACAGCTTGGATCTCTGTCTGTGGCTGACTTGAGCAGAGAGCCTGCACAGGGCCCTTTTGCTTCAGCACTCCCCATCTCTGGGGCAAGGATCCTGGTTTGGGGAGAGGGGGAAAGACACACATAAAGGCAACAGAGCCAGCTTGGGCTCAAACTTCAGGGCTTCTGCTCCAGCAACATGGGATCAGATCCCACCCTTGATAGGGTGGTGACAGCCACTGAGCAGAGGGGAAGTCCCACCTCACACTGGCTCCAGCCCTAGCCCCTCCATCTCCAGCCCAAACACATGGAGATGAAGCAACATGCTACTAAAAAACAATGGGTTGGGACTTCCCTGGTGGTCCAGTGGTTAAGACTCTGAACTCCCTTTGGAGCGGGCACAGGTTTGATCTGTGGTCAGGGAACTAAGATCCCGCATGCCACACAGCTCAGCAAAAAAATCAAAGAGTAAATCAGAAAATACCTTGAGACAAATGAAAGTGGAAACACAACACTCCAAAATCTATGAGATGCAGCAAAAGCAGTTCTAAGAGGGAAGTTTATAGCAACAAAGGCCTTCCTCAGGAAAAAAGAGAAATCTCAATTAAACAACCTAACCTACCACCTAAAGGAATTAGAAAAAGAACAAACAAACAAAAAAAAAGCCCAAAGTCAGCAGAGGAAGGAAATAATAAAGATCAGAGAGGAAATAATTAAATAAAGATTAAAAAATAGAAAAGATCAATGAAACCCAGATCTATTTTTTGAAAAGATAAACAAAACTGATAAAATTTGTTCACCAAGAATAAAAGAGAGAAGGCCCAGGTAAACAAAATGAAAGAGGAGAAATAACAACTGATACCACAGAGATACAAAAAATAATGAGAATATCATGAATAGTTATATGCCAACAAATTAGACAGCCTAGAAGAAAGAAAATTTCTAGAAACATACAACCTGCCAAGATTGAATCAAGAAAAAACAGATAATTTGAACAGACTGATCACTAGTAGTCAAATTGAATTTGTAATTTAAAAACTCCCTGCAAACAAAAGTCCAGGACTTGATGGCTTCACATAGGAATTCTATTGTATCAAACATATAAAGAAAAATGATACCTATCCTTCTCAAACTATTCATAAAATTGAAGAGGAGGGAACACTCCCTGATTCGTTCTTTGAAGCCACCATTACCCTGATACCAAAAGCAAACAAAGATACTAAAAAAAAAAAGAAAATTATAGGCCAATATCTTTATGAACATAGATGCAAAAATCCTCAACAAAATATCAGCAAACCAAATTCAACAATATATTAAAAGTATCATACACTGTGATCAAGTGGGATTTATTCCAGGGATGCAAGAACGCTACAATATTCACAAATCATTCAATGTGATACATGAATTAATAAAAGAAAGGATAAATATCACATGATCACCTCAAAAGATGCAGAAGAAACGTTTGACAAAATTCAATATCCATTCATGATAAAAATTCTCATCAAAGTGGGTATAGAGTGAACATATCTCAGTATAATAAAGATCATTTACAGCAAACACACAACTAACATCATACTCAACAGTGAAAAGCTGAAATCCTTTCCTTTAAATTCAGGAACAAGCCAAGGATGCCCACTCTTGTCACTTCTATTTAACATAGTATTGGAAGTCCCAGCCACAGCAATCAGACAAGAAAAAGAAATTAAAAGCATCCAAATTGGAACGAAGAAGTAAAACTGTCACTACTTACAGATGACATGATACAACATAGAGATAACCCTAAAGTCTCCACCAGAAAACAATTAGAACTAATAAGTGAATTCTATAAAGTTGCAGGATATGAGATTAATATACAGAAATCTGTTGCTTTTCTATACATTGTTAAAGAACTATCAGAAAAAGAAAGTAAAAAAAATCAGTTTTAGAATTGCATCAAAAAGAATAAAATACTTAGGAATAGACTTAACCAAAGAGGTTAAAGACCTATACTCTGAAAGCTATAAAACATTGATGAAGGAAATAGAAGATGAAACAAAGAAATGGAAACCTATTTCATGCTCTTGAATTAGAAGAATTAATATTGCTAAAATGGCCATACCACAGAAAGAAAGAAATCTACAGATTTAATGCAATCCCTATTAAAATACCCATGATGTTTTTCACCGAGCTAGAACACATAAACCTAAAATTCATATGGAACTACAAAAGACTCCAAATTGCCAAAGCAATCTTCAGAAAAAAGAACAAACCTGGAGGTATAACCCCCCCAGATTTCAGGCTATACTATAAAGCTACAATAATCAAAACAGCATGGTACTGGCACAAAAACAGACACATAGATTAATGGAAGAGAATAGAGTGCCCAGAAATAAACCCACACACTTATGGTCAATTAATTTATGACAAAGGAGGCAAGAATATACAACAGTCTCTTTAATAAGTGGTGCTGGCCTCTATTTACAATAGCCAGGACATGGAAGCAACCTAAGTGTCCATCAGCAGATGAGTGGATAAAGAAGATGTGGCACATATATACAATGTAATATTACTCAGCCATAAAAAGAAACGAAATTGAGTCATTTGTAGTGAGGTGGATGGACCTAGAGTCTGTCATACAGAGTGAAGTAAGTCAGAAAGAGAAAAACAAATACCGTATGCTAACACATATATATGGAATCTAAGAAAAAAAAAAGGTCATGAAGAACCTAGGGGCAATACGGGAATAAAGCCACAGACCTACTAGAGAATGGAGTTGAGGATACAGGGAGGGGGAAGGGTAAGCTGGGACAAAGTGAGAGAGTGGCATGGACATACATACACTACCAAATGTAAAATAGATAGCTGGTGGGAAGCAGCCACATAGCACAGGGAGATCAGCTCGGTGCTTTGTGACCACCTAGCGGGGTGGGATAGGGAGGGTAGGAGGGAGGGAGATGAAAGAGGGAAGAGATATGGGGACATATGTACATGTATAACTGAGTCACTTTGTTATAAAGCAGAAACTAACACACCATTGTAAAGCAATTATACTCCAATAAAGATGTTAAAAAAAAAACTAATCTACCCAGTAACTTATAACAAATGTCTTGTGATCTTGTTTTGAGAATAAAGAGATGTAAACTGTTAAAAAAAAAAACTGGTGCTGGGAAAACTGGATTGCTACATGTAAAACAGTAAGATTTCCTCATACCATATACAAAAATAAACTCAAGATGGGATAAAGATCTAAATGTAAGACCTGAAACCATAAAATTCCTAGGAGAGAACATAGGTAAAACACTCTTTGACATAAATTGTAGCAATGTCTTTTTTGTATCTGTCTCCCAAGGCAAAAGAAATAAAAGTAAAACTAAGCAAATGGGACCTAATTAAATTTAAAAGCTTTTGCCCAGCAAAGGAAACTATCAACAACATAAAAAGACAACCTATGAAATGGAGGAAAATATTTGCAAATGATATGGCCTGCAAGTGGTTAATATCCAAAATATACAAATAGCTCATATAACTTACTATCATAAAAAGGAACAACCCAGTCAAAATTGTACAGAAGATCTGAATAGACATTCTCCCAAAGAAGACATACAGATGGCCAACAGGCACATGAAAATATGCTCAATATTGCTAATTATCAGAGAAATTCAAGTCAAACAAACAATGAGACATCACCTCACACCTGTCAGAATGGCTATCATCAAAAAGTCTACAAATAACAAATGTTAGTGAGGATATAGAGAAAAAGGAACACTTGTACTCTGTTGGTGGGAATATAAATTGCTGTAGACACTATGGAAAACAGTTTGGAGAGTCCTCAAAAAACTACTATATGACCCAGAAATTCCACTCCTGGGTATATATCAGGAAAAAACAAAAACACTAGTTCAAAAAGATACGTGCACCCCAATGTTCACAGCAGCACTGTTTATACTCCATCATAAAAAAGAATGAAATTCTGCCATTTGAAGATACATGGATGGACCTAGAGAATATTATGCTTAGTGGTTTGTCAGACAGAGAAAGACAAATACTGTATGGTATCACTTATATGTGGAATCTAAAATAATAATACAAATGAACGTACATGCAAAACAGAAACAGACTCACAGATATGGAATACCAACTTCGTTACCAGTGGGGAGAGGAAAGGGGGGAGAGACAAGACAGGGGTATGGGATTAAGAGATACACACTACTGTGTATAAAATAGAGAAGCAACAGGATATATTCTATAGCACAGGGGATTATAGCCATTATCTTATAATAACTTTTAATGGAGTATAATCTGTAAAAATGCTGAGTCACTATGCTGTACACCTGAAACTAATATAATCTTGGACATCAACTATACTTCAATTAAAAAAAGTAAATTGTCATGAAGATCAGTCTTGACATCCCCCACCTGACTGACTATAGTCAGGACTCACTTTCCGCAAGACTGTGAGGTAGGTGAAAGTCACTGCCCACCTTTTTTTCTCAGAATTCCTTTGCAATTTTGTATCACTGGACATCTACTCCAATTTCTGGAGTCCTATTTGCTTAAGCACTTGATTTTAGCAGTTATTTATTACTCTGATCCCTTGTAATATAATAGCTTTCTTTCTTTGGGCATTGACCTTTTCTGACGGATCTCTGAAAAAACTCAAACACTTCAAAGGAAAGAATCTACCTCTGGTAGAATGAATGATAAGTTGTGGGGTGGATATTTTTGAGCAGGTGACCTTTCCCATTATCCTTCAAACTGAAACTACCCCGTAGAAGCTTGGCCTTGATTCCCATGCATGTTTCCTCCCTGGATGTTGAAAAATTAGGTTAGGATAGAGACACGTGGTACGGAGCAAGGGATTTGATTTTGCCTGCAAATTTCCTGATGATACAGGATATAGTTCTTTGAAGACAGTCCATGAACTGTAATATATCAGTGTGGTTCAAACTGTGGAGCTTCAGAGTCAAGATGAGCCAGGGTTTATATCCCGACTCTACCACTTTCTGTGTGATTTTTCACAATTAACTTAACCTGTGCCTTGGTTGCCTCATCTTGTATAAAACAGGGATAATAAGAGTAGCTAACTCATATAGTTACTGTAATGATCAATGAAATATATGTCTAAAGAGCTTAGCATAGTTCTTGACACTTGATCAAGTTGTTCTTGTCATCACTGTCACTAGCATTACCACCACTGCCACCGCCAACATTACCCCCAGGTGCCTACTGTAACAGAATAAAATTTTATAACCTCTTGCTAAAGCTAATACCAGCCATCAGCAAGGGAGGAAAGAGTAAGCCCACTCGCATTCACTGTTTCCTACTCTCACTTTAACCCTAACGTCTCAAAGAGAATGTATGAGAAGACACTCTAAGCCTCATGTCTCTGTCCCTGTTTCCACAGGTACCTGTCGGCTTGGCTGGGCATACTACTGTGCTGGAGGTGGCGCAGCTGCAGCCATGTTGATCTGCACCTGGCTCTCTTGCTTTGCTGGAAGACACCCCAAGCCTGTCATGTTGGTGGAGAACATCATGAGGAACACCAATTCTTATGCCATGGAGCTTGACCACTGCCTCAAACCTTGAGCTTTAGCAGAAGATTGGAGAGGGTGGGAAAGAGGAGGGAAGGGAGCCTTGAAAAGAGGTACTAAGACTAGGCCAGTTCCTACCCACTTGCCAGTAGTGTAACCCAGTGTTTGCATGCTTTTTAACTCCCCAGTCATTCATTTTCGCTTTCCCTTAAACCAGTGGGTCAGTGGCTATTTACAAAATTCATCAAGAACAATAATTCTCAGACTTCCCTGGCGGTCCAGTGGTTAAGACTTCGTGCTTCCAATGCAGGGGGCGCAGGTTCGATGCCTGGTCGGGGAACTAAGATCCTACGGTGTGGCCAAAAAAAAAGAACAATAATTCTCAGACTTCCCTGGCGGTCCAGTGGTTAAGACTTCGTGCTTCCAATGCAGGGGGCGCAGGTTCGATGCCTGGTCGGGGAACTAAGATCCTACGGTGTGGCCAAAAAAAAAGAACAATAATTCTCTCTAATGTTTACCTAGCTGGTGAGTGCCCACTAGCCCCCAACTCCCAAAGTGCTCCTTCATACAAAATGATAAGAAAGATCCTCAGTTGAAAGGTAACTGCACAGTCAAGCAGCTCTTCAGAGCTCTACAGCTCCTATCACTTACCCCAAAGCTTAAAGTTTGGGTAAAAACACTTGTGCATGAAGGGGCCATGAGATGGACAGGGATGGTTCCTACCACTCCATTCCTTTGGTCATCCCCTGATACTTATTGCCATCTCCAAACATCTATGGAGTGCCACTGCCCCAATTTTTGTGACTTTCTCAGGACTATACCTTGACTCGTCCTCTTTTTTCCTGTTTTTCTTCCTTGCCAGTTGTGAGCAAGCTTATGGGGAGGGTGACTCCCAATGGGGAAAACACTAATCAAGGATGCTTGCATATAGTCTAAGACCCCTTCCTCATAATGCTTTAGAATATTCACAAAAGTTCATTTTGTGTTCTGGCTGGGTGACTGGCATCAAAATACTGGCAAGTATTCCCTAGTCCCTTACAGATACAGAAATGGTGTTCATCAAATGTTCTGAGCAGAGACTAGCATTTGTTGTGTGCTCAATAAACACAAATTCAGAATGATGATGACAAGGATGTTTCTGCTGGTTCCTTACCGAAATTCCTATTAGAGTTCATTTTTATTGACAAGGAAATCCACAGTGGCCTTTTGCCCCTATAGTCATTCCTAGCATGATACACATTTCTCCACTTGTTTCAAAGACTATTCATCAAGTGCTTTCCCTTCCACCTGGGGTGAATTAGACGTAAAAGAACAGAGTCCTGATGTCACCTAAGGCTGATGTATTTTTAGGCTTGGCCTCCATCCCATCTGTGCTCAAGGCTGATGGATGGTGTAGAAGAATTTGGTGTCTCTCAGGGACAGAATTTGTCTCCCCCACTCCTCCCTAATTAATTCAGGCTAGCTCTATTGCTCCATAACTATAGCTTTAGGGACTAGGGAAGGCCTGTGTCACAAAAGGCCAGCTCATCTCTTTCTATTCTTAATCACTCCAGAGTGGTTTCGGTACAGCCCGGTACAGCCCTACCTGGAAGGAGAGAAATGGCAAAAAATGTTCTCATTAGTTATATGCCATCCCAAGAAGGGTCAGGGTCCATATATCGGCCTTATGCAGGTAAGTGAATTCAAGCATACACTCCATTCATGAGCTCATTCATTCATTTAATCACTCATTCAGGACACACTTTTTGAACATCCTACTGTATGCCACATTCTGTGCTAAGTACTGGGGGAAAAAAAGATACAGTTTCTCACCCTAAAAGTGACAGGGTATTGACAGACATGTAGATAAATAATTGCCAAACAGTGTGTTACATGCTACCAAGTGAAGGGCTGGGGGCTAAAGGATCACATAGAGGGGCTATTAAACCAACTTGGGGTGAAGGGGTTCATGGGAAAGATTTCTAGAAAAGACGATGCCTAAGATGAGTCTGAGAGATGAATAGGGGGAGTTAGTCAGCAAAGGCTAAGTGTGTACCATACAAGGGAACGTGGAAAGCAGGGCATGGAGACATGAGAAAACATGACCCCATCACAAGAATGATGAACAGAGGTGTGAAAAGGGAGGAGGCAGAAGCTGAAGCTGAAAAGGGAAATACCAATGGGATCTTCTACACTAGGGTAAGGAGTTTGGATTTTATCCTAAAGGAGGGCCATTGAAAGGGAAGTGATGTGAACATATTTGTGTTTTTCAAAGATCAGTTTGACTAATGTGAGGAGAATGGAAGAAAATAGGGAGAGACTATAGATATTTCAATAATCTAGGTATAAGAAAATCAAGTCCTGAATTAAGATAGTGACTGTGGAGCTGGAGCAAATGGATGAATTTGAAAGAAGATATTTAGAATATTTTGTTACATACCAGAATTAAAATATCTTATTAATAATTTTATACTGAGTAAATGTTGAAATGATAATATTTTAGAGCATATTAAAATTTCAAAAAGATATCTAGGAAGTAGATCCCATGGTACTTGATGTCTAATGGATATGGTAGGTGAGGACAAGTGAAAATTTTGGCATGATCGCTCTGAGATGTGGGCTATCACCGAGATGGGGAATACCGTAGGAATAACAGATAGTAAGGAACTGATGATCGGATTCATGTCAAGTATTATCTTCCCCATGGAACTGGATTAAGTGTTTAAGGTAAAGCAAGTTGAACATATCTCACTGGGAGGAAAGCAATGTAATTAGGTTTGCAGCATCCCCTCTCCCCAAGACAGATGACTAAGAACAGGTAGAACAAAAATGGAACTGGCTCAAACTTCATTTTTATTGTGTAGGCTCAATAATGCAACCTTAATTTAGGAGAGCTCAATGTATGGAGAATATGTCAGGTGTTTGAGGAAATGCAGATCAGTCTCTTTCGAAAAGGCAATCGGATCAGGTGATCTTTCTTCTCAGGGTAGGAAACCTTCTGGAATTCTGCAGGATAGGATTTGTGAAAGTGATATAAGCGTTTAAGTCAGGGTATTGGCAGGAAAGAGATGGTATACTCAAGGAGTTTTCCTAGCTGAGCTTAGTGAAGGGGCTAGTTATGGTGGTGTGGGTAAAATTCAGGGAATCTACAGTGATGGTGAGGCATACAGAGGCGATGCATGGCGGGCAGCTGTTATCACCCCAAAGACTGAAGGGACAAGGGGAAGTAACTGTGTTATTGGAACCCAACAAGAACTGTAGCCATGCAAGAAGGGCTGCCTGATAGGAGCTGTGTCTTTAGGTAGCACAGTGTGAACTCTGCCCAAATGTAACACGGCTAGGAGGCAGACAGGAGCACAAAATCTTTATCTCCCTCTCTTCCCGCTCTCTGATCTCCTCCCAATGCTCACCATTAGCCAGACCCAGCCAGATGCCAGCTGGCAAAAAAGGCTGTTGCTACAGTCCATTGAGGTCAGCCTCCTTTGTCACAGAGCATGGAGTAGAAGGGCAGAGAATGGACCTTGCGGGTGTGAGCGGCGAATGGAAAATAACAGCTCAGTGAGTTTTCTCAGCTCCCGTTGCTACCATTCCCTTACACATTGCTTCCCGGGAAGTCAATGCTTTGCTGCCCTCCATGGCCCAGATACCTGAACACACTGTAAAGTAGTTATACCCTAGAGAGGAGACTGAGCAGGAAGGGGTTAATTCAAAAGAACCATTTTAAATGACTGTCACCTTGTATAAGGTATTAGTTGGCATGTTTCCTCTCCTCTTCCAGGGAAAGGGGAGAGGATTTAAAAGGGATTTTTTTTCCTGTGAAGAAACCAGGCCTGCAGGGGCTTATATTCAAAGAGGGATCCAGCCCCTTGTTCAATTTGAATTTAAATTCCTTCCTGCCTGTGTCTGGTTTCTTTCCTGCCAAGCATTGTTTTTGCATAGATGTCTAACTAGCCTATTTTTTTTCCCCTGTGGCCTAGAGCAGACTCTTGGAAGCTAAGCCTGCCTCCTCTGGCTGCTGTTATGCAGAGAGGAAGGAGAGCCCATGGGTCGGGGGAGGACTGAAGGAGCAAAGTGAGGATCTCAGAGACGGTGGTCTGTCCCATGCCAGGCTGGCTGGCCTGCTCCCCGCCTGTGCACACAGATCGGGTGCTTAACCATGGGTCCTTTCTGACTCTTGGAACCACTTAGATCTTGTGTGTAGAAGGGCGAGAGGTGGGAGGCTATTCACCCAGGCTAGCTCAAAGCCAACTGATTATTTCTTAAGAGTCTATTTAGCGGGATATTCCTTCAGGAAAGGATGTCAGACGGACAGCACTCACCCATTTGGCATGTCTCTCTGTCTGTAGGGTTACAATTTCTCCACCTTGGGTGGCCCTTGGTATACTGCAAGTGTCAAGTCATCCAGGTCTGTCTTGAGTGATGCCTTCTCCCTAATGTCACCTCTCATTATCCCTGTTCCCAGAGCAGTAGCTGCCGCCATTGATTTTCACATGCTGATGACTTCCAGGCAGTGGGTTCCCGCCTTGCAAGGACGTGTGCCCTGAACCAACGTGGACAGGCTCTGGCCTCTGAGCTTCTGCAAGAGTCGGTGGTAATATGCGGTTTAGGTTAGATGAGGGGAAACCCTAGGAGGATGAGGGGATGAAGAAGCTGCCGGCAAGCAGAGGCTTTATAAATTGTCCAACAAGTTGGACTAAGAGGGAGGTCTGGCCCCTTCATAATGTGCTAAGGACACTGTCTTCAATCTGGCATTCACTCTTGGTAGAAATACTAATGTGGAGAAGCTTCAGGATTGTATTTAGTCCCAAGGCAGTCTGTCGGTGAGAAAAAAAAATGGAAGTTTCAAGAAAACTAATACCGAATGCATTTTGTAAAAGATGGCAAGCAACACACTTTGTGGCTTGAGGGGAAAGTTCTGCTGTTTCTAGAACTCACCATCAATCTCTAACCAGACCTAGTAAAGCTTTCTTAGCAGACAGAAGGCAGCACCCTTACAAGGAGTCATCTCCGCTCTGTGTCCCTGGTTTAAAAGCATTTTCTGATCTGGAGGGGGGCTGCAGTTGAAGGATATTTATTACTGGCCTCTCTTTCAGATATAGAGAGATGTATTTTCAGCTTCAATTTTCATTTCGTCTACTTATGAGATTAGACTCTCCCAGTGCTGATGTCTTCTCTAAAGGCATTGAACCCCCACTGAGTCTTCAAAGCTAACAGCAAATAAACAGTTGCTATGTGTGCACACAAATGATTTAGATGTTCATTATACAGGGCTGCTTATATGTCAGGAGGCAGAAGTAGGGTGAGACAAAATGCTTGGTTTTGACTGCAGCACTCTATCCTGGTTCTTCCTCCCTCTCCAGAAAGGAGGCTCCAGAGAACAGTACTTGGGAGAGGAGGGCATCAAGGCCACCTGGCATCCATGAGGGCAGCCCATGATGTTGGCTCCTTTTCATATAGTGCCTCTACTTCCTGACGAGGTGGTGGCAACTACAGAAAGGAAACAAAGCTGGTAGAAAGATCAAGGGGAATAAAGAGGGGTAGATGAAGAGGTAAACATGGTAATCATTCCAGAGACACATTGCCTCCCTCCACTGTGGCCTATTAGAATCCCATTTGGGGAAACTTGGCAATTTTTTTCCGAGATATCTCTTCGTATATCGAGCTAAAATACTGCCCCCCCTTCCCCGCCCCAGACAACATGGTAAAGCGAAAACAGTTCAGGTTTGGTTTTGGAGTCAGACAGATCAAAGTTTGAATCCCAGCCCAGACATTTCCAAGCTATGTGTCCTTGGGCAAGTTACTTCTCTGAGTTTACAAAACTTTCTAAGACAGCATCTCCTATCTGCTGTTGACCTTCGCACACCCCAGGATCTATAGAAGGCATGTACCATCCAGTGGCCCAATACCTTTCATTTTGCACTGATTATTCTAACACAGTAATTTTGAATCCTGGTTCACATTAGATTGCTCCGAGAAGACTTTTTTTTAAAGTTTGATGCTTATGTCCCACCCCAGTCCAACTGAGTCAGACTCTGGGGGCTGCTAGACCATAGTATCCCATCTTCATTGTTGACATCATCTGCTGATCCCCTTGTCATCTCTCATTCACTGAAGACTTCAGCACCTGGCTCATTTTCTTTTTTTTTTTTCATTCCTATTTCTGTCATCCTTTTGGAAACTTTAACATCCACATGAACCACTCTGCCAACTTCTTGGACTCTCAGTTCTTTGACTTCCTTACCTCCGATGATATTTTTCTTCCATTCAAGCTCTGCTGCTCCCACTTTTGACATTGGCAATAAGTGCACCATCACCAAAATCCAGATTTCCAGCCTCCCATTCCTGACCATACTTCTTATTCTTTCAGCTCATGTTTTTTAATATCCCCACTCTATCAACTCTTTGATCCCATCCTACTTACCCAATCCAAAGTCCATAGTTCATCAATGTAATCACCTCTTGAATAAATGTACCACTCTTTTGCCCCCTGCTCACCCTGTAATATATTTGTCTGACAAAACCTTTTTTTTTTTTTTTTGGTGGTACGTGGGCCTCTCCCTTTGTGGAGCACAGGCTCCGGACGCGTAGGCACAGCGACCATGGCTCACGGGCACAGCTGCTCCGCGGCATGTGGGATCTTCCTGAACCGGGGCACGAACCCACGTCCCCTGCATTGGCAGGCGGACTCTCAACCACTATGCCACCAGGGAAGCCCTGTCTGACAAAAATCTTAATTAATCCTTGTTAAATTGAATAATCTGCCTGGTCCCAACTGTTGACAAAGGAAAACAATAACTGTTCTTGCATTTTCTCTGTCTATACCCACTCCCTTGATGAGTTCATGCAATTTCATGGCTTTAAATATTATCTATACCCTTGCTACTCAAAGTGTGAGCTATAGTCCAAAAACATGGGAGTGCATTAGAGATTTAGAATATTGGACCCTACCCCAGGCGTACTGAATCATAATCTGCTTTTTAGCAAAATCCCCAGGTGATTCATATTCATTAAAGTTTGAGAAGCACTGATCTATGCCAGTGTTTCTGAATGGTGATTGCAAATTGGAATTAGCTGGAGAGTTAAAACTGCTAACGCCTAGGCCCACTTTCAGAGGTTCTAATTTAATTGGTTTAGGTTAAGGCCTGGACATATATAAATTTTATAGGTCACTATGTGATTTTGATGTGCAGCTGTGATTGAGAACCACTGACTTAAATATTGATGACTCCCAAAGTAATAACTCTAGGCCAGTGCTGGCTTACTAGTGGGCAGAGTCAGTGTTCAGAAGACTCTGGGGCTGTTGCCCACCCGCTGGTGGGTGAAGCCAGGTCCTGGGGTTAGTGCTGGACTACTGGCAGGCAGAATTGGGTCCTAAAGCCTGGTTGCAGGGCCTGGGGTAACCAGAGTAGGTGTCAGATCACTGGTGGTGGGGAGGGGGAACTTCTTGACACAGCTGGGCATGGGGTCTGGAGTGTCCCGAAGCTTGTATTGGCCTGCTAGTTGGCCTGCTAGTTGGCCAAAATGAAAGGTATCCGGGCCCAGCTGGTCTAAGGGCAGGGTCTGGCTTACTGATAAGCAGGATGGGTCCACAGGCTGTAGGACTGTGGTTTTCTTGCATCTGGTGTCTGCCCCCTAGTGGGTGAGGCTGGTCCAGAGGCTAGAACAAACTTCCTGGAGGGCGGGGCCGGGGCCCAGGGGATTCTGGCCTGGTGGGTGGAGCTGGGTCCTGGGCCCTCTGGTGGGCAGGGCCATGTCCAGAGTTGGCAGCTGTGGGCTCAGGAGGTCTGGGTAGCTTGTCTGCTGCTGGTTGGGGATGTGTCCCTGCCCAGCTAGTTAGTTGGCCTGAGGCATCACGGAACTGGTGCCTGCAGGCTGTTGGGCCAGGGTAGGGCTTGGTCCTGGGGCTAATAAGCTAGAGGGAGGAGCGCCAGTATCCCCGTGGTAGAAGGAGCTCCCGAAAATGTTTGCCGCCAGTGTCTACGTTCCCAGCGTGAGCTGCAGTTGCCTTCTACCTCTCCGGGAGACCCTCCAAGACCAGCAGGTAGGTCTGACCCAGGTTCCTATCCAATTACTGCTTTTGCCCTGGGTCCTGGAACATGTGAGTTTTTGTGTGCGCCATTTAAGAGTAAAGTCTCTATTTCCCCCAGTCTAATGCCACATTTCTGTCTCAGCTTCCTTGCTCCCTGCGCCCAAATGCAAAGCTATTTTTGGCTGAACTTTATACACTTCATCTCTCTTTTCTAGGTCAGACACGCTCTCATTATTTATACAAAATTCTGACTCAGTAGCATTCTAGGATTCTGAACCAAACTCTAAACTCTTTGGAATACAACCTAGGAAAAAGGACCTATCTCATTGTTATGCAAGCTTTCCTTTCTCTGACAGTATGCTTCCCCACAGATCTCTAAGCTCTTTCACAGTTTTGCTCTCTCAGCCAGGACGAGCACATCTCCACACCATACTTTTAGGTCTGAGTCAGCAGTAGTGTAGAACATTAACTCATTAACAACAAAATTGTCTTTCCTAACTCTAAACTCTTGCCAGACTAAGGTTGTTTTCAATTAGCACATTTAGAAAGAGGGTTTTTTCCCCCTTTTTTTGCATAGCCATTCCTTTTACAGGGTAGTTGGGAAGCTCAAAAGAATCCATGTAAATATCCATGGTATAGATGCATAAGTATAAAGAATAACTCAGATATAGGTTGAAGGTATATATGAGGGCCATCCTCAGTAATTGATCTTTCCCTGGTTGCTTTTAGGCTAGAATCTTCTCACACCTTAAGTTTCAAGGACTATTATCATTTGCAGGGCTGGCATACTACGATTCAAACATAATCATATTTCTATTGGGTTAGGTTCTGAAGAATAATGCACGTCCCTTTTCTTCTGGAAATCACAGCAATGCATGGGCAGTAGCCCTCTGTTCAACCTGATTCCCAGCTGCACATAACTTTAACATATCCTGCTTTCACGTCTTCACTTGTGCACAGTTTTCTCTTTGAACTTGTATTTTAGACTATCAAATGTGACAATAGCCGGAAACCTATTTTATTTCTAAATAATAGAAAAATCATGAGCATTTAGATAAATGGAAGTACTTTCAAAATCAGCAGCTCAAAGAGATTTGGGGTTTCAGGGAACTTGTGAAATGTAAATGGTCACCACCCACTGCTACACACCATTGAGCACTTCTGTAAAACCAACAACAACAAAACAGTTTCCATTCTTCTGACCAACCATGAGGGAGAATTTGCTCTCAAGGCAGTGCTCTACCATAACTGTAAATTCACCCTCTTGTGGTCTAAAGTCAAGGACTGCACTAGTATCTGAAGTGATGGGAACAGTAGGATCTATTTCCAAAATCATACCAAAAAGAAAGGAGAGGTTGGGGAAAATTCTGACTATTGCTAGATCCTGGAAATGTATTGATTTATGGACTCACAGGTCTGCAAAACTGTGAATGGTGAAGAGGGAAGGGAAAAGAGTGTATGTGGGTGCACACACGTATACAAGTGTCCTTTTATTACTTGTGGTAGGAAGAATTCTAAAACTACATCCAGCTTGAGCTTCTAGTATAATGAGATATCACTCCTGTGATTATATTATTATATGGCACAGCTGACCTTCAGTTAGGGCAATTAGCCGAGTGAGCCTCACCTACTCACATGAGCCCATAAAAGCAGAAAACTTTTTTCAGCTGGTGGCAGAAAGGAAAGGCAGAAGGGGAAGTTAGAGATATTCGAAGCATGAGAAGGATGTGAAATGCTGTTGCCAGTTTGAATATGGAAGGGGCCTCTGGGAGCAGAGAGTGGCCCCCTGGCTGACAGTCAGCACAGAGACAGGGACCTCAGTCCTGCAACTGCAAGGAACTCAACTCTGGAAGAGAGCCCGGGGCTTCCAGATGAGAATGCAGCTCAGCTGACAGCGTGTAAGACCCTGAGCAGAGGTTCCCGTCACACCATGCTGCACTTCTGACCTGCAGAATTGTGAACGAATAAATTGGTATTATTTTAAGCCACAAAGTAATGGTAATTTGTTAGGCAGCAATAAAAACTAATATATTAATGAATTAATTTTGTCCCAGGATCATGGAGCTCCTGAAGGCATAGATCATGTCATCTCCGCGGAAAAGGCCCACTGTCCCTAATGCAAAGCCTCGTGTCCAGTAAGTACTCCAGACCTGTTAACTGGTGACAGATCAGCTCACTGGGCCAGGTGCAAATTGCTCAATGTGCTCACCAGACTTGGAGTGTCACTGAGCCTCTTCTCTGGTTCAGTGCTACTATTAAACTACTGGCTGGAAGACAAGGGCCAGACAGCCAAGGTTCAGCTTTGGTTCTCTCTTCCCCTACAGCAGATAGGAAGGGTCCCTCAGGCACACACGAGTTTAATGGCAACATTGTGTGGTCTTAAATAAGCCAGGCTGGGCTCCCTCTGGGATCTGGGCTGTGATATCAGAGATAAAAATAAACCACTAGGCACTTGCTGCCCTCATTCTTGGGTTGATGAGAAGTCAGATGATGAAGTTACACTTTTAACATGATCATAAGAATGGAAAAGGGCTCACTCCTCTTTCAGGTCTCATTAGGATCTTTGTCCAGACAAAGGCTCTATTTACAGGTGCTTTGTAAAATGTAGCTCCCTTCCTGTTCTCAGCAGGCAGGGCAGCATGGCGCTGTAATGTTGGCTTGGCTTTCCCTTCTACCTCCATTCCTTCCCTTTCTTACTCCTTCCTTCCCTTCCTTCCTCCTTCCTTCCCTTCCCCTGCCCCCTATTCCTAATTTCATTTTTTGTTATTTAGCTGTTTGGTTTGGGAGGGTAAGAGCCCCAGAGCTGCAGCAGCAGCAAAAAAAAAAAAAAAAAAAAAAC
>NW_020172000.1:1271547-1293658 GCF_003031525.2 Neophocaena asiaeorientalis asiaeorientalis
AAAAAAAAAAAAAAAAAAAAAAACCTCAGCCTCTCAGAGTGAGATAAATGCCCTTTATTCTTATTTGAGTTTCTCACTGCCTAGAGTGTAAGGGCAGAAAATAGAACTGTCTAACAGAAGCAGAGAGCAAGACCTTTTCCATGGTGTTTGGAAAAGACTAAAAAAGGGAGCAGAAAGGAGGATGAGGTGACCCTGTTCCTGTCCCTTGGCAGTCACTTAGTCAACATTTCTGGAGTGCTGTGACATTTACTGTCATTTCATGTAATGTCATTAAACAGGGCATAACGTGGTTTTAGTACATGTGCCCTCTGTGTGCCCAGATATTTGCTACCTGGGCTCCAAAAGAAACAGGACATTTGGGCTATGCCCTTAAGGAGCTAATAGGGTTTCTGGGGAGCACAGAACCCATATATGAAAAATACATGCAGAAGACATAGCTCCAGGACCAGACAGAAGAACTGGGGACAGTGTGTTTTGGGGCTGGAGAAGAGTGGAAGGAATGTGACTTGTGGAAGCAGCAGTGATGGTTATAGAGGCGTGGAGGAAGGTTCTTTGTGGCATGGGGTTAGGAAGGAAGATTGAAATGCAGTTGCATAGATGCAGGGTGAGTGGGGATAAATATTCTTTGTACCCAGTTGTCACAGAGTTTTCATGTTGTTTTGGACTGACCTTGTGTCCCCCCCAAATTCATATGTTTAAGCCCTAACTCCCAATGTGACTCTATCTGGAGATAGGGCCTTTAGAGAGGTAATTAAGGATAAATGAGATCGTGGGGTAGGGCCCTAATCCAATAGGACCAGCGTCCTTACAAAAAAAAGGAAGAGACACCAGGAGGCACGTGCATAAAAGAATAGACCACGTAAGCAGAGCAAGAAGGTGGTCATCTGCAAGCTAAGGAAAGGGGCCTCAGGAGAAATCAATCCTGCTGACACCTTAATCTTGGACTTCTAACCTCCATAACTGTGAGAAAATAAATTTCTATTGTTTAAGCCACCCAGTCTGTGGTATTTTGTTATGGTAGCCTGAGCTGATTAATACTCATGTCAAGGAAGATTGCTTGCAAGCCCTGGTTCTCAGTGCTGGATGATGGCTGCTCTAAGTCACTTATTCTCATGGTCAAAGGTTTAAGTGGGTCAACAGTGATAGGTACGTAAGAACTTGAGAATACAGGCAGGTTCTGGCACGGCTCTTAGCTAGGTGACCTTTTGTAGGTCATGTTACTTATCTGGGCCATTCTTGTCTCTTTAGTGAATTAGGAAATTAATAAGAGTAACTTGCTAATGCATGGATATAAAGTTAAAGGTGAGGATCATAATAACCTTGGCATATTTTTCATAATGTTCATGCTCTACTGCTTTGCTCCCTGTTCCTATTGAGAATCCCTGGTTTTGATAACACAGGTCATTTAAGGTCAGTGAGGTCTGCTGTCTTACCCATACATCCCTACCCATACATCCCTACTTCTTGTTATTGATAAGTCTTCTAATCCTAGAAGAACCAGTAACAGCTTCCTTTTAGCTGGGTAGAGTCAAGTACTTAATCCATCCTATGGTACCACCATTAGCTGCTATGAGAGAGGAAAATACCTCTTCTGAGGTGAAAGTTGAGGGGAACCATGAGAGTGGTGAGTCAGGGCCCTGGGAGCTCTCAGCTGTCAGATTGTTCAATATGTGGGACTCAGATTAGGAAACACCAAAGCCTTCACCTCCTGCTTTATGTTCACTCTTAGAAAAGGTACCCCCAGATCTGAAGGAGGTGGTATAGAGTAGTGTGACTTCTCATGGGCAGAGAGGTGCCCCCATCCTTAGCAACCTTTGCTTCCCACTAACCAGGCATGTCTTAGCCGTCGTTGTCATTCAGACAGCCTGAATATAGGTCTATTCACAGAGACCAGGGACCTGGGTACAAGAATGCAGCTCTGAGCTCATGGGCACAGACCTCCTGGTCCTCCCCTGCCACTAAGCCTATTACCTCTCCCACCCTGTTCGAACCTCCACTACTCACGTCCACACACCACCCATCTGAACTGGGGAGGTCCAAAATCTGAAGCCCATACTAGAAATCCTGAGTGCAGCTGAGAAAGTGCCAGAATGATTGAACATCTTTTCCTTCAGCTTTGATGAGCCTCTAACCCAGGCAGGAGATTTATCTCTGTTGTCAATGTTATTTCAGGGCTCAGGAACTAGTTGTCTACCTGACTCTTCAGCCAATCGTAGGCAGTGATAGAGAGGAGGCTGGCAGGCAACAAGGTCCGCTGGGGATAGTGAAGGTTATTTTGAGCTTATCTTATTCTTAGCCAGCAGCCTGGGGCGTTGGTGTCTGCACATGATTCAGTTTTGCCTGGTGGTGGTGGCAGCAGGACACTTTGCTTCAGGTGCCTGGCGTGCAGTATTACAGAAACGAATTATGGGTAAAGCAGTTTGCTGATGCCAACTCAGTCTCCCAGTAGACCTGGAGGGTCAAGAGGCAGCCTGCTATGTGAGCAGACACAAAAATGCCAGTGCCCACAGGGGAGCCTGGTGCTTAAAACATAAAACAACCAACTCGGCACCGCAATATGTCTGGCTTGATTCCGAGATGCAAGAAAGTAAGGCCCCCATCATTCTGATGTGGCAAAACTGGCAAGAGACTGGGCAATGGGAGCGGGGCTGGTAAAACGCACTAGGGAAGGGATGCCCTACTCTTTATGCTCCTCCCTCTGAGAGAACAGGGATGGACAGCCAACACCTGCACCTTCTCAGTACATCAAACACTAGGTAATGAGTTACTCTGGTTCCCAGAAAGTCCTTCCCCATTGCCTCTACATTTCCAAATCCTTGGTGTGTAGAATTCATTAATAACTCCAACCCTTTCCTAACTGCGCATAGGAATGCTTAGCACAGTGCTGGCCACATTTGCATTCATTCGACACATTCAATGAATGGTCTGTATTGGTGGTTTTCATACTTAAAAAATTGACAGAACCCTTTTTTTTTCAAATATAATCTTACTCTGAAACTCAATATACAGAATGGATAAAAGGAGAACCATGCTAATTATACTGGCGCTGGGGGATGGGGGCAGAGCTATGCCTCTGTCTTCCCTTCACTATTTCCTATGGGAAAGAGTCAAGAATGCTAAGATTCCGGCAGTGAGGATTCATTAAGTATCTGTGGCTTGCCCAGTCTCATATGCATTCTGGAAGATTTAAAAGGAGTAGAAAGCTTTATTATGGGTAGATCAGAGTTTAAGATGGGCAATAAAATGTATATATGAAAGATATATGAGAGAACCAGGGAACCATGAGGAAGGAAAATGGGCTGGATTCCGCAGAAAAGGTTGGCTTTAACGTAGGTCTTAAAAGAAATGCAAGAGATTTCAGTTGACACAAAGAGGAGAAAGTGCTCCAGATTGAGGCTACAGGGTAAGCAAAGTCACAGAAGTGGGAATGAGCATAGCATTGGCACCAGGATGGAGGAAAGGGACTGGTAGTGGAGCAGCCTGACTATGTAAACAGAAGATGTGTGTGTGTGTGTGTGTGTGTGTGTGTGTGTGTGTGTGTGTGTGTGAGAGAGAGAGAGAGAGAGAGAGAGAGAGAGAGAAATGGTGGTGTTGAGAGGGATAGGATTTTACTAGGCAGCAAGGTGGAGTCAGATGATGCTGGTCTTAAGAGGCTGTCAGAGGAATTCAGGAGCTGGTAGGCTGTGGGGAAGCCACTAGAGGTTTTTACTCATGTGAATAGCCCAATAAGAAATTTATCTGACAGTGACCTAGAGAACACACACATGGAAGAGATGAGAGTCCACAAGTCCATATAAGAAGTTATTGCATTAACCCAGGTCAGAGGCATGTCTCTCTTCCTTTTTCTATTTAATGTGACTTAGTCCCTGTTGAGTTGGGTCGGACCAACCAATCTAGAAAATGACTATTTGCACTCCACTGCAGGTTGTATGGCCTCTTAAACTGCTATCCATTTTTAAAGCAAATAACTTTCTTAGTCCACAGTAAAACCAGCCATCTGACTGTTTTAGGTTGTTCAGTGAGTTTCTTATAAAGAGAAATAGCCCAGGGAAGGCAGCTTCTAACAGCACTGTCACTCAGTACTGTCTTGAACCAACATAAGTCTGCTTTGAAGCATTCTTAATGTCGCATCATGCTTGGTGGCACTCAGATTGGACATGCAATTAGGATTTGTTTTTAAAGTATCTGAAGAAAATTATACAATGCAATTGCATTACAAGGATCCTGGGGATGTCTACTGGAGTTACAAGTTCTAGATAATAAATTTAAGCAGCCCAGTCTATGCACAAGCAGTGAGCTGGATTTGCCTAGAGGAGTGTGATAAAATCAAGCATTAGTGCATTTATCCTATTTTGCCTCTCCAGGCAGACTTTGCCAATTCTCAACCTGACCTCGATTCAGATAGCCCCGTGAGGAGTTCAATTTTCAAGTTCCCTCTACATTTGGGTAATAGGGCAAAGAATTGGGAGTGGTGGCAAGTAAAAAAGTCACAAGGCCTAGGCAAAGGAAACTCACAGAGAAGAACACATCACGAGAGGCAGATGTGACCAGACAATAACTTTCCCTGAAACTTGGAGATGTGATGGCTGTTATTACCATGACTGAATATGACTCCTTATGAGAGAAACAAGAAAGAATAAAGAAACATACTGAATGGGAGAAGATATTTGCAAATCATATATTTGATAAGGAGTTAATATCCAAAATATATAAAGAACTCCTACAACTCAACAACAAAGAAATCAAACTACCTGATTAAAAAATGGGCAGAGGACCTGAATAGACATTTTCCCAAAGAAGACATGCAGATGGCCAACAGGTACATGAAAAGATGCTCAACATTGTTAATTATCAGGGAAATGCAAATCAAAACCACAAAGAGATATCACCTCACCCCTGTCAGAATGGCTATTATCAAAAAGACAAGAAATAACAAATGTTGGAAATGATGTGGAGAAAAAGGAACCCTGTGCACTTTTTGTGGGAATGTAAATTGCTGCAGCCACTATGGAAAACAGTATGGAGATTCCTCAAAAAAGTAAGACTAGAACTGTCATACGACCCAGCTATTCTACTTCTGAGTATTTACCCAAAGAACACAAAAACACTAATTCGAAAAGATATGTACCCCTATGTTCATTGCAGCATTATTCACAATAGCCAAGATATGGAAACAATCTAAGTGTCCATCAATGGATGAATGGATAAAGAAGATGCAGTATAAATACACAGTGAAGTACTACTCAGTCATAAAAAAGAATCAATTCCTGCCATTTCTGACAACATGGATGGACCTTGAAGGTATTATGCTAAGTGAAATAAGTCAAATGAAGAAACACAAATACTGTATGATTTCACACATATGTGGAATCTAAAACAAAACAAAACAAATAAATTTAAAAAAACAAACTCAAAACAGATTAGTGTATACAGATGTCAAATTATAGTGTTGTTACCTGAAATTTATATAGTTAAAAAATAAGAAACAAATGATAGGAGGCTAGGGTGGGCCCAAGTGCCATCTATTTAATGAGAAACTTAAAATCATTCATTCTACACATTCAATGAACTTTTTTTTTTTTAAACATCTTTATTGGGGTATAATTGACAATGAACTTTTAATAAGTGAACAAATATAGGCACTAAAGAATTGCCAGTAAATAGAAATACCTGCCCTCATGGAGCTTACATTCCAGTGTGGGGCTGGAGCAGGCAAAAGACAAAATTAACAGACTCTTTCCCTAAATGATCTCATCCAGCTCCATGGTTTTATTTACCATCTATATTCTGACTCCTAAATGTACGTATCCAGCCCTGATGTCTCCCTGGGACTCCAGATTCATTTACCTGATTGCCAATTCAATGTCTCCACTTAGGTCTTATGGGACCCTCAAGTAGAACACGACCAAAACAGAACTCTTGATATTTTTCCCCCAAATCTGTTCCTCCCACAGCATACCCCATCTTGATAAATGGTGTCACAATTCCTCCAGTTGTTCAGATCAAGACCTGAGAGTCATTCTTGATTTGCTCTCTTTTCTTCAGCTTCCATTCTGTCAGCAAATCTTGTAAATTCCACCATCAAGATACATGTTGGATCTGTCTATTTCTCACCACCTCCATGATTATCACCCCAATCAAAGCTGTCGTCAACTCTCACCTGAAAAACTGCAAGCAACTACTAATTGGTCACCCTGCCTCCACTTTTTCCTTCATATAATTCATTTTCCACACAATAGTCAAAATGATCTTACATACTAAGAATTACATCATATCACTCTGGCACTTAAAAACTAATGACTTCCCATGAATATAAGAAGTAAACAAAAATACTTTTTCAAGGCCTCAACAGAGTCTGGTCAAGATCTGGCCCCCGTGTCTTTCTATATAGCCTGATCTAACAGTCTCTCTTGCTCTCTTGATTAATAAGCTCAAAGTAGACTGGTAGCCTTTCTTTTTTTTAATTGAGGTATAGTTGATTTACAATATTGTGTTAGTTTCAGGTATACAGCAAAATGATTCCATTCATAATACACAAATACATATATATATGTATATTTCAGATTATTTTCCATTATAGGTTATTACAAGATATTGGGTATAATTCGCTGTGCTGTACAGTAATTCCTTGATGCTTATCTATTTTATGTGTAGTAGTTTGTATCTGTTACTCTCATATCCCTAATTTATCCCTTCCCCCTGGTTCCTTTACCCTTCTATGTCCAGAGTCTGTTTCTGCTTTGTATGTAGATTCATTTGTATTATTTTTTATATTCCACACATAACTGATATCATATAATATTTGTCTTTTTCTGTCTGACTTACTTCACTGAGTATGATCATCTCTAGATTCATCCATGTTGCTGAAAATGGCAATATTTCATTATTTTTATGGCTGAGTAATATTCCATTGTGTGTGTGTGTGTATATATATATATATATATATATATATACACACCATATCTTCATAAGCCAATCATCTGTTGTTGGGCACTGGGGTTGTTTCCATGTCTTGGCTATTGTAAATAGTGCTGCTATGAGAATTGGGGTGTGTGTATCTTACCAAATTAGATTTTTCATCTTTTCTGGATATATGCTCAGGAGTGAGATTGCTGAATCTTATGATAACTCAATTTTTAGTTTTTTTTAAGGAACCTCTAGATTTTTTTTCCCTAGTGGCTATACCAATTTACATTCCTACCAACAGTGTAGGAGGTTTCACTTTTTCCACAACCTCTCCAGCATTTATTATCTGTAGACATTTTGGTGATGGCCGTTCTGACCAGTGTGAAGTGATACTTCATTGTGATTTTGATTTGCATTTCTCTGATAATTAGCAAAGTTGAACATCTTTTCATGTGCCTTTTGGCCACCTGTATGTCTTCTTTGGAGAACTGTCTATTTCAGTCTTCTGCACATATTTTGATTGGGTCGTTTGTTTTTTTGATATTGAGTTGTATGAGCTGTTTGTGTATTTTGGATATTAAACCCTTGTCAGTTACATTGTTTGCAAATATTTTCTCCCATTCTGTAGGTTGTCTTTTTGTTTTGTTGATGGTTTCCTTTGCTGTGCAAAAGCTTATAAGTTTGATTAGTTCCCATTTTTTAATTTTGCTTTAATTTCTTTTGCTTTGGGAGACTGATGTAAGAAAATACTGCTCTGATTTACATACAAGAATGTTTTGCCTATGTTCTCTTCTAGGGGTTTTATTTTTTATTTTATTTATTTATTTCTTCTAGGGGTTTATAGTGTTATGTCTTATATTTAGGTCTTTTTTTTCTTTTTATTTATTTATTTGGCTGTGTTGTGTCTTCATTGCTGCTCAAGGACTTTTCTCTAGTTGTGGCGAGTGGGGGGTACGCTTCGTTGCGGTGCACGGGCTTCTCATTGCAGTGGCTTCTCTTGTTGCAGAGCACAGGCTCTAGGGCCATGGGCTTCAGTAGTTGTGGCATGCGGGCTCCGGAGTTGTGGCTCATGGGCTCTAGAACGCAGCCTCAGTAGTTGTGGTGCACAGGCTTAGTTGCTCTGTGGCATGCAGGATCCTCCCGGAACAGAGCTTGAACCCACGTCCCCTGCATTGGCAGGCGGACTCTTAACCACTGTGCCACCAGGGAAGCCCATATTTAGGTCTTAAAACCATTTTGAGTTTATTTTTGTATTTGGTGTGAGGGAGTGTTCTAATTTCATTGATTTACATGTAGCTGTGCAGCTTTCCCTACACTACTTGTTGAAGAGGCTGTCTTTTCTCCATTGTATATCCTTGCCTCCTTTGTCATAGATTATTTGACCTTAGGCGTGTGAGTTTATTTCTGGGCTCTCTATTCTGTTCCATTGATCTATATGTCTATTTTTGTGCCAATACCATGCTGTTCTGATTACTGTAGCTTTGTAGTATAGTCTGAAGTATGGAAGAGTTATGCCTCCAACTTTGTTCTTCTTCCTCAGGATTGTCTTGAAAATTCTGGGGTTTTTTTTGTTTCCATATACATTTTAGGATTATTTGTTCTAGTTCTGATTAAAATATCATGGGTATTTTGATAGGGATGACATTAACTCTGTAGATTCCTTTGGGTAGCATGGCCATTTTAGCAGCATTAATTCTTCCAGTCCAAGAGCATGAGATGTCTTTCCATTTCTTTGAATCATCTTCAGTTTTCTTTATCAACGTTTTATAGGTTTCAGTATATAGGTCTTTCACTTCCTTGGTTAAGTTTATCCCTAGGGTGTTTTGTTTTGTTTTGTTTTTGACTCAATTTAAAATGGCACTTTTTTTTACTTTCTGATATTGCATTGTTAGTGTAAAGAAATGCAACAAATTTCTATATATTAATTTTGTATCCTGCTACATCGCTAAATTAATTTATTAGTTCTAATAATTTTGTGTGGAGACTTTAGTGTTCTCTAGAGTCATCTGCAAATAGTGACAGTTTAACATCTCCCTTTCCAATTTGGATACCTTTCTTTTTCTTCTCTGATTGCTGTGGCTAGGACTTCCAATACTATGTTGAAAAGAAATGGTGAGAGCGGGCATCCTTGTCTTGTTCCTGAATTCAGCGAGAAGGCTTTCAGCTTTTCACTGTCAAGTATTATGTGGGCTATGGGTTTGTTGTAAACGTCTTTTATTATGTTGAGATATGTTCCTTCTGTACCCACTTCGGTGAAAGTCTTTATCATGAATGAATATTTAATTTTGTCAAATGCTTCTTCTGCATCTTTTGAGATGACCATGTTTCTTTTCTTTTTTTTTTGTCTTTCCTTTTGTTCATGTGATGTATCACATTAATTGATTTCTGTATGTTGAACTATCCTTGTGACCCTGGAATTGATCCAACTTGACCATGGTGTATGATCCTTCTTATATTGTTGGATTTGGTTTGCTAATATTTGGTTGAGGGTTTTTGCATCTATATTCATCAAAGATAATTGTCCTGTAATTTGCTTTTTTTGAGTGTATTTGGTTTAGGTATCAAGGTGATGGTGGCTTTATAGAATGAACTTGGCAGTGTTTCCTCATCTTCAATCTTTTGGAATATTTTGAGAAGGATAGGTATAAGTTCTTCTTTGTATGTTGGGTAGAATTCTCCAGTACATCTCTCTAGTCCTGGACTTTTGTTTGCAGGGAGTCTTTTTTTGTTTTTTTAACAGATTCTATTTCACTTTTGGTGATCTGTCTGTTCAAATTATCTGTTTCTTTTCAGCTCAATTTTGGCAGGCTGTATGTTTCTAGAAAGTTGTCCATTTCTTCTGGGTTGTCCAATTTGTTGGCATATAACTGTACACAGTATTCTTTTATGAATTTTTGTATTTCTGTGGTAACAGTTGTTATTTCTCCTCTTTCATTTCTTATTTTGTTTATTTTGGTCCTCTCTTTTCTTCTTCATGGACCTGGCTAGAGGTTTTTCAATTTTGTTTATTTTTTCAAAAAAACAGATCTTGGTTTCATTGATCTTTTCTATTGTTTTTTTTAAATTTCCATTTTATTTATTTCCTCTCTGATCTTTATTATTTCCTTCCTTCTGCTGAGTTTGGGTTTTGTTTTTCTCAAACTCCTTTAGGTGGTAGGTTAGATTGTTTATTTCAGGTTTCTTTTGTTTTTTTTTTTGTTTTTTGTTTTTTGCTTTTTTTTGTGGAAGGTCTGTATTGCTGTGAACTTCCCTCTTAGAACTACTTTTGATGCATCCAATAGATTTTGTAAGGTTGTGTTTTCATTGTCATTTGGCTTGAGGTATTTTCTGATTTCTTCTTCAATTTCATCATTTTCCTATTGGTTTTTTAAATAGGATGTTTTTCAGTCTCCATTTGTTCTTTTCCCATTTTTATTTCTGTGTTTGATTTCTAGTTTCATACCATTGTGGTCAGAATAGGTACTTGAAATAACTTCTATCCTCTTAAATTTGTTGAGGCTTGTTTTGTGACCCAGTGTGTACTTTTTAAAATTTTTTTGGATGCAGTGTCCTGTAGATGTCAGTTAAATCCCACTGATCTATTGTGTCATTTAGGACCTCCATTGCTTTCTTGATTTTCTGTTTGGAAGATTTGTCCATTGATGTCAGTGGGGTGTTAAAGCCTCCTACTATTTTTGTATTTCTGTAAGTTTCTCCCTTTATGTCCATTAGTATTTGTTTTATATGTTTAGGTGCTCCTATGTTGGGTGCATATGTTAACAAGTGTAGTATCCTCTTCTTGTATTGATCCCTTTATCATTATATAATACCCTTATTTGCTTGTCTTTACAGACTTTGTTTTAAAGTCTATTTTGTCTGATATGACTGTTTCTACCCCTGCTTACTTGCCATTTCATTTGCATAAAATATCTTCTTCCAAACCCTAAATTTCAGTCTGTGTGGGTCTTTGATCCTGAAGTGAATCTCTTGTAGGCAGCATACTGCAGGTTCGTGTTCTTTTAAAAATCCAGTCTGCCTATGTATTTTGATCAGAGCATTTAGTCTTTTGTAGTAAATTGAGTTCCTTTATTTTTGGTTTTTGTGAATCTGTTGTGTGTTTTTGATTTTTGGTTACCATGGGGTTCAAGTATGTTGACCCATGACTATATCTACTTCCTTTAAATTGGTATTCATTTAAATTCGAACACATTAAAAAGATTTTTATACTCCCCTCTCCCATATTTCACGATTTTGATGTCCTATTTTACATCTTCATGCTTATCTTTTTACTGTTTATTGTAGTTATAATAGCTTTTACAATTTTTTTTTACTCTACGTACTGGCTTATTTAAGTGATTTTCAGTCCTTTTATACATTTGCCTTTCCTATTGTGATTTTCTCTTTTCTATAGGTTGTCGCTTCTTTTCTATTTATAGAAGACCCTTTAATATTTCTTTTAGGGTAGGTTTAGTATTGCTGAATTCTTTTAGTTTTTGCTTGTCTGAGAAATTCTTTATTTCTCCTTGTATTCTAAAGGATGATCTTGCCGGATAGAATATCCTAGGTTGCACATTTTTCCCTTTCAGGACTTTGAATATATTTTGCCACTCCCTTTGGCCTGCAAAGTTTCTGTAGAGGAATCAGCTGCTAGCCTTAGGGGATTTCCCTTGTAACTGACTCTGCTTTTCTCTTGCTGTCTTTGGAATCCTCTATTTAACTTTTGCCATTTTAATTATGATATGTCTTGGTGTGGGTCTGTTTGGGTTCATCTTGTTTGGGACCCTCTGTGCTTCCTGTATCTGGATATTTGTTTCCTTCCTTAGTTTTGTGAAATATTCAGCCATAATTTCTTCAAATACATTTTCAATACCCTTTTCTCTCTTTTCTTTCTGGAACCCCTATTATGTGTAGGTTGGCACACCTTATATTAGCCCATAAATTTTGTATGTTGCTTTCTTTTTTTTTTCCATTTGTTTTTCTGTCTGCTGTTTTGATTGGGTGATTTCCATTATTCTATCTTCCAGGTCACTTATTCGTTCTTTTGTGTTATCTAGTCTGCTATTCATTGCTTCTAGATTGGTTTTTATTTCAGCTATTGAGTTGTCTAGTTTTGACTTGTTGTTCTTTATAGTTTCTAGTTCCTTGTTACAGGGATCTGCATTTCTATTGAGAATCCTTCTTAATTCTTTTCACATTTTTATTACCTCTGTTTTGAACTTGGGGTCTAGTAGACTGGTGAGGTCTGTTTCATTATTTGTTCTTTCATGGAATTTCTCATGTTTTTTTAAATTAGGAGTAGTTCCTCTGCTTTAGTCTGTTTGGGTTCATCTTGTTTGGGACCCTCTGTGCTTCCTGTATCTGGATATTTGTTTCCTTCCTTAGTTTTGTGAAATATTCAGCCATAATTTCTTCAAATACATTTTCAATACCCTTTTCTCTCTTTTCTTTCTGGAACCCCTATTATGTGTAGGTTGGCACACCTTATATTAGCCCATAAATTTTGTATGTTGCTTTCTTTTTTTTTTCCATTTGTTTTTCTGTCTGCTGTTTTGATTGGGTGATTTCCATTATTCTATCTTCCAGGTCACTTATTCGTTCTTTTGTGTTATCTAGTCTGCTATTCATTGCTTCTAGATTGGTTTTTATTTCAGCTATTGAGTTGTCTAGTTTTGACTTGTTGTTCTTTATAGTTTCTAGTTCCTTGTTACAGGGATCTGCATTTCTATTGAGAATCCTTCTTAATTCTTTTCACATTTTTATTACCTCTGTTTTGAACTTGGGGTCTAGTAGACTGGTGAGGTCTGTTTCATTATTTGTTCTTTCATGGAATTTCTCATGTTTTTTTAAATTAGGAGTAGTTCCTCTGCTTTTTCTTATTACTTAACTCTCTCTATCTCTATGACTTTAGGAGAAACAGTTATATACTGTGGTCCTGAAGGGGTATTTTTATGTGGGAATGTCCCTGTGTAGAGTGTGTGAGTCCAATATTTTTGGTGCAAGGGCTGGTTTTTGTATGGATGCCAGCCATGTCTTTCCTCAGAGTGTGCTGGCTGTTATCCCCTTGATAGGGAGTGTGATTGGTGTTGTGGTGTCCAGAGCCTGCACTGGATGTTGGCCAGGGCCTCCTCTTTGCTCCATGGCTGTCATAGCCCTGTCAGGGAGAGGGTCTCCTCCCCAGTTATTGGACGAGAAGCCCTGAGGGTTGCTTTTGATCAGTCTCAATTGCCCTTTTGTGCATGCCCTGCCCCAATGGAGGTGACTGCTGAAGCAAGTGAGTCCCACGTGGGCACAGCCAACCTATTCACCGCCTGTACAGGTGTCCGCAGTTCTGCCCAGAAGCAGCCCAAAGTTGTATCCCTTTCTCCATTATGTTCATCCCAGACTTAGTGCTAGGCTATGGTGTGGAATGGGCTGGTGTTGGGTGCCAGGGTGCTGGCTGCAGGAGCTTATGCTGCTTCCTGGGATCTGGGCTGTCTCTGGGGCAGACCTCTCATAGAATCTGTCCACCCCAGATCCAGCTCCAAGCTGCCATGTGGTGTGAGCAGAGCCAGAGTGCTGCTGCCAGGAAATGAACCACTGCGTATTCTTTCCCAAGGGCTGTCTGCCTAAAACGTGTGTTTCTGTGATCCCACTTGTGTGCACACCAAAGTCCACTGCCGCTGGGCCTGTCTCTGCCGTGAGCTGGTTGATAGTGGACTCCACAGCCGGACCCACCCCCACCACGCACACACTGACAAAGGGCTCCGTGGTTCTGGCTGGCCCAAACCCCAAGTCCTCCATGCTGTCTCCGTGTAGCTAGATGAGTCCTCTCCCAGGGCCTGTCTGTCCAATATTCAGTGCTTAGCAGCTCTGCATATTTGTAGCCCCACCCAGTGTGCACTTCGGACTGGGAAGTGTGGGGAGGTGGTAGCCAGTGCTGGTCTCTCTCTGCCCTGATTGTTAGCAAGCCAGCATGTGCACACTCCTCTCAAGTAGAGTCTAGGCTTCTCCAGCCCCTCTGTCTGTCCCAGTGGATTTCCTAGGAGGCAAGGGAGCTCCCCAGGGTGAGGGTATGCCTGTGTGGACTTTCTGCTCTTTACAGATACTTTTCAGGGGTGCTGGTCCCATCCTGATGAGTTTTTTTCCTGTCCTACCTGGTTATGTGGAGATCTTTCTTGTAGATTGGTTGTATAGGAGATCTTCTCCCAGTTGGTTTTCTGTGAGAATTGTTCCACATGTAGATGTATTTTTGATGTGTTTGTGGGAGGAGAAGAGCTCCATATCCTTCTATTCCTCCATCTCAATCCGCCTCCCACTTCACTCCACACTGGTCTCCTTTCTATTAGTTGAACTAGCCAAACCCTTTCCTCTTGGCCTTTGCCATTTCTCTTCTCTGTGTCTGCTGTGCTCTTTCTCTGTCTCTTAACATGGCTTGCCCCTTTCTATCTTTCCAGCTGACCACCTCAGAGTGACCTTCCCTGACAATCTAAAATAGACCCACCTCCATTTTTCTCTGGCATAGCCCCCTATTTGTTTCCTTCAGCATACTTATCACATGTGTGAGTGTATGTGCATGTGTGTGTTTCTGTCTCTCCCATTAGGCTGCAAGCTTCATTAATGTAGTGGTAATGGCCATGTAGTGCCTAGCTCAGTAAAAAATGTTTTGAATAAATGAATGGGTAGAGAAGGGTTTTGAGATATAAGCATCATGAAGGTCTGAAGAGACTAAAACTTTGAATGTTCTGGGCTCTAGATCTTCATGCCAAGGACTATTGGGGTTAGGCACAATCTTTCAGGATAGGGTCAGAGCCAGAAATTATCGTGGCCAGGGTGAATGATGTGGAGGTCAGAACAGTAATTGTATCTATACTAGGTCAATAAGAAAATACTGAAATAACAAATTCAAGCATAGTGTAAAGCTGCCCTGATAACTTGTGTCCAGAGGACACAGAACTTTCTTTCAATACAGACAGAATGTTTCTTAGAAGAAATAAATGCTTTGACATCAGACAGATCTTGGTTTAAATACCCTCTCAGCCACTGACAAGCTGGGTGACTTTGGGCAATTTATTTAACCTATCTAAGCATAAGTTTTCTCATCTGTAAAATGGATATGATAACACAACTATTGCATAGGTTATTGTAAGGACTAATGAGTTAAAAATGTAGAACAGAACCTAGCACATAATACAAACCAGCAATGAACAAGAAGAAGAGAAAGAAGAAGGAGAAGAAGAAAAAGAAGAAGAAATGAGCTCTCACAAGATTATATAGTCCTAGGATTCTCTCTGTCTATGTCATTGCCTTGGCCTGGGATTGCAGGAAGGTGACTGTGATTACCTGGGCATGATTGCATGGGTTACAATCCGAGGGCTATGGTCATAGGTCCATGACCATACCAAAACCCAGCCAGTTAATCAGGAAAAAATACAATCATTCAAGCTAATTATATGTCCCAGGGCCCAGACCATGGGCCAGTAGTTGTTTACTAGCCTGACAATTCCATGCCACCTGTATCCATGTGGATCACTATAGACTAACTCCTCCTTGTACTTTGAGGTGGAGATGTATTGATGTAGCATGGAGTCACAGATGGCCAGGGAGCCAGGAAAGGCTTCAATATGGCTTCCTTCAAAGAATACAATACAATAAAAAAGGAGTCACTTAGCTCCTAAATGAGGGCATAAATTCTGAGAAGTAATCATACCACTAGTCGTTCCTGATGCACAAAATAGAAGCAGCAGTGAATTATCAATCCTAAAATTAGAAAGGAATATTTTCTATGAATATTTGTAGTTCATTATTGACTTTTGAGGCTCATTATACAAGAACTAAAATGTGGAATTTTATGATTACTTTGTATAATTATGTATAGACAGAGGGAGCCAAACTCCCTTTAAAGTCAGTGGGAGATATGCATAAAGAATGAGAGCTAAAATTGGCCCCTCTGTATTTTTCAATTTTGCTGGATGTAGAATTCAATATTTTAAAATGACAAAAGACTCATCTTGTTTTCAAATTGACTATAAAGCACAATAACAATAATTTATTTACATAGCTGTGTTCTGGGAGCTCATAGCATTTTGCAGCTGTTCCCAGTTATTTTCATAATGGAAGGGGTAAGAGGTTTTAGTCCCTGCTTTTGTCCAGCTATGGAAACTGAGTCACAGAGTGTCCAATTCATTTACTAGTAATAGCACAGTAGGTTGTTGATACTTTTAAAGTGAGATTAATAATGCCTGCCCTATCTTATAGTGTTGCTATAAGGACATGTATAGGACACTTCTCGTGTAGTTTCAAACCACCTTGACCTTACCTCCTACCCCAGCCACTCCTGCATTGTTTATTTCCTCAAAGACTTCCAATCTGACACTGCTTCACATTAGACCCATTGCTCCCGTCTATTGCTCCCTACTCTGTGGAAATGAATGTTCTTGGGACTACCCTTGACCAATGGGAGCCAGAGTTTATGGATAAATGCTTTCCTCATTTTCCCCTGGGCTGGTAGTTCTAAGACACACTCTTTTAGTTTGCTCAGCTTCCCAGCTATACATGGAGATACCAAACTCAAGAACGTATTGTCTTTCTCTCCTTTCCTGTTTCACTTCCCCATCTCTCTCCTTCGAATTGCTTCTCTAATATACCACCTGCACTCAAGCCTTTCCCTCAGTCTCTGCTTACAGGTTAACTAAGGCCAAAGAGAATGACATGAAATGGTAATATATATGAGAGAACTTGAAAACCCCAAAATGCTATGTAATATAAGCTATTACTATGACTTATATAATAGTAGTAATATTTGTACCAATTATAACCATTATAATTAATTTTCAATTTGAAGCTATTGAAGCATTGAAGCAAAAATTGTCAGGTCTTTCTGAAATGCTGGAATCACCATAAATCAGAAGTATTCCTTTCTCTGGAGGAACACGATGACTTCCCAAGGGATAAGCAGGCAAAAAAAGTATTAAGAGAATCAATTTTCAGCATCATTTCAACTTCTATATGTATAATTCCGAAAACTGATCTGCCTGAGAATGTGCCTGTAGTTAAGGTGTCCTACCAAGCTTTTCTTTCCCACCTGTCCTTTCAGAGTTGTTCTCCTGCTACACAAAAGAAAGGCAGAACACATATATACAATGGAATATTACTCAGCCATAAAAAGGAATGAAATTGAGTTATTTGTAATGAGGTAGATGAACCTAGAGTCTGTCATACGGAGTGAAGTAATTCAGAAAGAGAAAAACAAATACCATATGCTAACGCATATATATGGAATCTAAAAAAAACCAGTACTGATGAACCTAGTGGCAGGGCAGGAATAAAGACGCAGACATAGAGAATGGACTTGAGGACACAGCAGGGGGGAATGGGAAGCTGAGACGAAGTGAGAGAGTATCATTGACATATATACACTACCAAATGTAAAAGTGATGGCTAGTGGGAAGCTGCTGCATAGTACAGGGAGATTAGCTCAATGCTTTGTGACAACCTAGAGGGGTGGGAGGGAGGCTCAAGAAGGAGGGGATATGGGGATATATGTATGCATACAGATGATTCACTTTGTTGTACAATAGAAACTAACATAACATTGTAAAGCAATTATACTCCAATAAAGATGAAAAAAAAAGAAAGAAAGAAAAGCAGAACATATATCCTGAGACTTACTATGATATAACTCATCTTCTGACTATTGCTTAAAAACAACAGCAACATTCCTAAGAGTCCTATGAGAGAAAAGCAAGGAGAGCACTGGTAAGAAATAACTTTTGTCGACCTCTCATTTCTTTTTTTTTAAATTTATTTTACTGAAGTATAGTTGACTTACAATGTTGTGTTAATTTCTGCTACACAGCAAAGTGATTCAGCTATACATACATACACATATATATACATTATTTTTCATATTCTTTTCCATTATGGTTTATTACAGGATATTGAATATAATTCTCTGTGCTATACAGTAAGACTTTGTTGTTTATCCATTCTATATATCAATAGTTTGTACCTGCTAATCCCAAAGCCCCAATCCATCCCTCCCCCTTGGCAATCACAAGCCTGTTTTCTGTCTGTGAGTCTGTTTCTGTTTCATAGGTAAGTTCATTTGTGTCATATTTTAGATTCGACATATAAGTGATATCATATGGTATTCGTCTTTCTCTTTCTGACTTACTTCACTTAGTAAAATAATCTCTAGTTGCATCCATGTTGCTGCAAATGGCATTATTTCATTCCTTTTTTATGGCTGAGTAGTATTACACTGTATATATGTACCACATCCTCTTTAACCATTCCTCTGTCGATGGGCATTTAGATTGTTTCCATATCTTGGCTATTGTAAATAGTGCTGCTATGAACATAGGGGTGCATGTATCTTTTCGAATTATAGTTTTGTCCAGATATATATCCAGGAATGGAATTGCTGGATCATATGGCAACTCTAGTTTTAGTTTTTTGGGGAACCTCCATACTGTTTTCCATAGTGCCTACACCAATTTACATTCCCACCAACAATGTAGGAGGGTTCCCTTTTCTCCATACCTTCTCCAGCATTTATTGTTTGTAGATTTTTTAATGATGGCCATTCTGACTGGTGTGAGATGGTACCTCATTGTAGTCATGTGCCTGTTGGCCATCTGTATGTCTTCTTTGGAGAAATGTCTGTTTAGGTCTTCTGCCCATTTTTCTATTGGGTTGTTTGTTTTTTTTGTTGTTGAGTTGTATGAGCTGTTTGTATATTTTGGAAATTAAGCCCTTGTCAGTCGCATCATTTGCAAATATGTCCTCCCAGTCCGTAGATTTTCTCTTCATTTTGCTTATGGTTTTGTTTGCTGTACAGAAGCTTGTAAGTTTGATTAGGTTGTGGACCTCTCACTTCTTTATGGTCCTATAGCTTCTCTTCCATGTGCTGCTAATTTCTACATATAGATTAAAATTGCCCTTATAAAAGCAGAATGTCTACCTCTGTACAAGTGTAGGACAAAGTGTTTCTAAAATGCTTTCTAGAATGTGATGCCCAAGACTTTAGGAAACCAGTTTCATTTAAGTAGGGGAAAAAAATCTTTCTCCTCAGCTTATATGTTTTTCTAATGCTGTCAAGTGAATAATTATAAGCAATAATTTTCAACAATAAAATTAAATTACTGATATATATATAAAATTATCAAGTATCTTTCTCTCTGTCTACCATTAATTTTAAAGGCACTTCTAGGAGATTTAGATTAGAAAACTGAAATACAGCGTACAAAATAATGTGTGTATGTGTTTATATGTCTGTAGCCCACAAGACAAATCTTAAAATGCACAATTTCCAATTTTTAAATTTATTTTTAACTTCTTTGAAATAATTTTAGATGTTCCCTTTGTAATTAATGCATATCTTGGGAGCGATATTTTGAGACTGTGCAAATGTCCAGGTCCTCCTTAAACTTTTACCTACTATTTTTAGCATCCATTGGTGGATGTTGTCTGCTACAGTTATTAGTTTGGTGTTCTAATGGTGATTTTGTATTTCCCATATTCCTTCTACATTTATTACGTGGAATTTTTTTGTAAGGAATAGCTATGCCTTCTTCACCTTATTTATTTATTTATTCAATTCTGTATTATATCAATATGGACTCATGGATATTCCTTGTATTCGATGGGCTATAATACTGTACTGTTGTTTATTTTGTTCCTCAAATTGTTCTAGCTTTAACCATTGGGATTTCCAATAATTGGGAAAGAAATTCCTTTGCAAGTCAGATGGTTTAAATTATTTACTTTCAACAAAATTGAAGGACTAGTCAATTTATCAGCTGATTGATCATTAAAAGGAATGTCGATGGTAGAACACTGTGAAACTTTTTTCTAGTTTTTTTTTAAATTTTTTACACAGTTTTAGAGGTCACTTTCCATTTATAGTTATTACAAAATATTGGCCATATTCCCTGTGTTGTACAATACATCCTTGAGGCTATCTTACACCTAGTCATTTGTTCCTCCCACTCCCCCACCCCTATATTGCCCCTCCCCCTGTTCCCCCCAGTAACCACTAGTTGAACACTGTGAAAATTTTTACATGTAATACAGAAGACCTTCAAACAATTAAGTGACACTGTAATAAGAAAACTTTAATTCCCATGTGCCTATCCTGCGGCCCAGCGTTTCCAGTCTTCAGTATTTATCCAAGAGAAATGAGCACATATGTTTACCCAAAGACTTGTAGCAAATGTTCATAGCCATTTTATTCATAAGAGCCCCAAACTGGAAACAACCCAAATATCCATGAACAATAGAATAGATAATGAAATTGTAGTCTATTCATAAGATGGAATACAAGACAGTCCTTTTTTTAAAGAACAAACTGCCAATATACCCCAAAACATTGATGAATGTCAGTTACATTATATTAAGTGAAAGAAGTCACACAGAAGAGTATACACTGATTCCATTTCTATGAAACTCAAGAACGTGTTAAATTCAGTTTAGGGTGATAGACATGAGAGCCATCTTGGGGCAGTATTGTTTGGGAAAGGGCACAAGGGAAACTTCTGGTGTGCTGTAAATGTCCTCTATCGTGATCAGGGTGGTGGTCACATGACTGCACACATTTGTCAAAACCCTTCTTAGGATTTGTCCACTTTTTTGGTATATAAATAAATACCTCAACAAAAATAATAGTGTGCGCAAAATATCAACTGAGAAAAAATGTTTGATATATATAGGATACAAATGGATTATAAGCAGGACATATAAAGAGCTCCTGCAAAAAAAAAGTGTCCAGTGAAAAAGCAGGTAAATGATAGAAATAGGCCAGTCACCCAAAAGGAGTTGTATATCATCAAAACGCCTATGAAGAAAATCCACTAGTAATCAGAGATATGCCAAATAAAACACAAAACTATACAACCCTATTTTTAACCCCAAACTGGTAACTTTGTTGGGAGGATAGTGGAGGACTCTAAACAGACACACACTCTCTCTCTTTCTCTCTCAGAGAATTATTACAATGTTATAAGTAATACTTAATAAGTACTTATTTGTACTTACAATGAGCATTATAATAAGTAATAATAGAATAGATAACAAAATTGTTTTGCCCTAAGCATCAATCATTAAGAGCTGGAATTTGGCCACAGTTCTTGAATCCATAATAAGACACAAAATAATCTGGGTTTTCTAAATCCAAACCTCTTATTGGGCCGTTGACAGTGGGGTGGTTTTCACATGTAGATTACATAACTTACCTGAAGACCCCTGCACTGGCTTGGAGAGCAGGAAGACAGCATGTGGACACCCAAGCCTTCTTGGTAAAGTTTGGGTGGTGCAAGGTAAAGCAGAAATCCAAACTGGTTAGTCCCTGAGCTGATATAATTTGTTTGGCTTTCATCATGTGCTGGTTGTAATTGAGGCCAACATTTAAAAATTCAAGAATGTCACATGAAAATTGTCCACATCTATCTAAATCAGCTAGATCTGTGTAGCAGCTGACCCCCCCACCCAGTGTGTTCTCCAGTTTGCCACAGTCCCCAGAGCTTTCTTTTGTGCTCTGACACAGAGGCTGGGTGGCAGGTTTTCTGATGTCAGACCCATATTACTCATTTATGTTACCCATCTTGTCCATATAAGTAACTGAACTTGTGACCTGGTGTAAAATACCATGGAGTAAAGACAACAGACTCTAAGTTTTAAAGACTACCATTTACTAATAATGTATATGAGTGAGAGAGAGAGAGAGAGAATGAGTAAAGTCCTCAGATGGACTGCTTTACTTAGCTCTTAACACCTTGAAGTTACAAATGTCCTTCTATACAACTTTACATAGAACAAATATGCAAAACTCTCTTTAGAAAATTTAGCAAGCTGAAAGAGGCCCTTGTCCCTTTCCAATTAATTGTTATTCTTTGATATTAGGGGACAGGAATGTATTGTGACATGGAGTTTTGGAGAAGATTTTCATGTAACATGGAGAACTGTGGATGTTCCTGGCAGGGGAGGCATGAGTACAGTCTTTATAAAAAGCCCATGGGGCTTCCCTGGTGGCGCAGTGGTTGGGGGTCCGCCTGCCGATTCAGGGGACCCGGGTTCGTGCCCCGGTCCGGGAGGATCCCACATGCCGCGGAGCGGCTGGGCCCGTGAGGCATGGCCGCTGAGCCTGCGCGTCCGGAGCCTGTGCTCCACAACGGGAGAGGCCACAGCAGTGAGAGGTCCGCGTACTGCAAAAAAAAAAAAAAAAAAAAAAAAAAAATGGATTTTTTTCCCG
>NW_020172000.1:1293797-1295082 GCF_003031525.2 Neophocaena asiaeorientalis asiaeorientalis
GCCCCCGAGGTACACAGATGGCATGTTAAAACCAAAATAGCTGGTCCCACCCCCAGAGGTTATATTCACTAGTTCTGGGATGGAGCCCAAGAATTTGTATGTCTAACAAGTTCCCAGGTCATGCTGATGCAACTGGTCAGGGAACCACACTTTGAAAATCCCTGATGAAGTCCTCAACCTCTGGTGAAGAGGGATAACTTCTTGCAGTCTGTATTAATGATTTATGCTCAGAAAGATTAGACATAAATGATAACCCAATAGATTTAATTGCATGTTCTTTATACATGCTTCCTGTTACTAATTGTCCTGATTTTTTCCTGCAAACAGTTCAGAATTGGAAGTATTTAAATGTGGGTTTTTTTTTTTTGAGGCATGAAAGCAATCAGTGGAGAATTGACTCAATTGAACCTGAGATCTGAGTGCTTCATTTCTCCCTGGGGAGTCACTCCAGTAGGCAGCCATAAACACTCTCTGCCCTGTGGTTTTGTTGCTGAAGCTTGGAAGTTCTCATGATAGATCAGGAAGTTCTGGGCTTGCGTGGCATTGAAAGAACAGACTGTTAAACAGTGAGACCAACAAACTTAAAACTAGAATAGGCACACTGGGAAAGTGACTAAAGGGATTCTTTCTCTCCTTGATGTGTTTAAAGGTAGAATCTTGACATTCTGATAACTGTTCAAAAGCCTCTCCCCTAAGGCATGCTCCCTGGCCTCTCTCTCTCAATCTCCCTCTCTCTGTCTCCTATCTTTACTGCAGCCAACAATTCCAAGAGAACCAATGCATATTTTTTTGTTTGTATGTGTTCATGCAGAATCTGTGCGGATTTGTAATTTACATAAGTGTTGTTCTAAATCTCACTGCTGCTTTTCCCACTCAACTCTAATATTTTATGATTCACCTATGTTACCAGGTGCACCTCTAACTTCAGCAGGCATCAAAATCACCAAGGGAAGTTGTTAAAATAGACATAGCTGGGTTCCACTCCAACAGATTCTTGTTCAGAAGGTCTTAGGTGATGCCCAGGAATCTGCATTTAAATAAATGTACTGGGGTATAATTTATATACCATAAAACTCACCTGTTTAATACATTCAATTTAAGGATTTTTACTAAATGTGTAGAGTTGTATAACCACTCCACACAATCGAGTTAGAAATGTGCATTTTCTTTTACATCTTTATTGGAGTATAATTGCTTTACAATGGTGTGTTAGTTTCTGCTTTATAACAAAGTGAATCAGTTATACATATACATATGTCCCCATATCTCCTCCCTCTTGCGTCTC
>NW_020172000.1:1295225-1330150 GCF_003031525.2 Neophocaena asiaeorientalis asiaeorientalis
CTTACATTTAGGTCTTTAATCCATTTTGAGCTTACTTTTATGTATGGTGTTAGGGAGTGATCTAATCTTATACTTTTACATGTACCTGTCCAGTTTACCCAACACCAATTATTGAATAGGCTGTTCTTTCTCCACTGTACATTCCTGCCTCCTTTATCAAAGATAAGTTGACCATATGTGTGTGGGTTCAACTCTGGGCTTTTGATCCTGTTCCATTGATCTATCTTTCTGTTTTTGTGCCAGTACCATACTGTCTTGATTAAGGTAGCTTTGTAGTATAGTCTGAAGAAAAACCAGACAAGGATGTCACAAAGAAAGAAAACTACAGGCCAATATCACTGATGAACATAGATGCAAAAATCCTCAACAAAATACTAGCAAGGAGAATCCAACAGCACATAAAATGTATCATACATTCTGATCAAGTGGGGTTTATTCCAGGAATGCAAGGATTCTTCAGTATACTCAAATCAATCAACGTGATACACCGTATTAACAAACTGAAGGAGAAAAACCATATGATCATCTCAACAGACGCAGAGAAATGTGCATTTTAATACACTTCCTCTGGGCTTCCGAAACAGCAGGGCCTCAGACTGCACTTTCAGCATGGCAGAGATTAAGTGTAGGTTTTCTGGGACTCCAACAGCTCTGTCACTTTTTGCTAGACCTTTTCATGGCCCCCACGTCTCTCGTGCTCTAACCCCTCTCACTCCTGATGGCCCTTCAGGCTTTCCTTTTATATGATGTGAGCTGTACTCATGGCTCCCACTCCTCTCTTTTATCCTTGCCCCTCTCACACAAACCGATATTTTCCTGTTAGATGATCCCGTTTGAAATGCATATGCTAAATCAGGTAATCGCCTTTTCTCTCATTCACATGGTTTTTAGGCCTCACTTTAAAAAATATTCTTTAAAACTATGCAGAGGAAGATTCTATGAAGATTATAGGAGCTTCATGTCACAACAAGTCAGATCAATCAACCAGGAAAAAAAGATGTTGCTTGGCTGGGGAAGAAGGTGTTTCTTCATGTGAGGTAAATAAGGCTGACCCAAAGAAAGCCTTGACCAGAATCGTTTCTGAGCAAGAGGCCTGCCGTGAGTCTCAGTCAGTCCTCCACCATCCTCAGGGATGAGAGAGTAGGATCAATAATTAGGATCTTTTCACTTCATATGTAAAATGCTACTTGTCAAGACAGAAGCAATAGCACCTCAAGTTGTCTAGAGCCTAAATAGGAAACAAAAACGAAACATCACTGCTTCTGGCATTGAAATAGATCCTGGAGATGAACATCACTCGTACGTACATCAGACTTTGGGTCTACATGTAGAACCCAAAGTTCTGCATGACTATAAAATGCAACCTAATAAACTACTGAAAATTATCTAGAGTTTTACATTCAAGGTATATTTATTGAGCAAATATAGTACCCTAGGCACATTAGTTTCTGGGTCATTGGTGCACATAATTAAATTCACCAGTGAAGATGTCAAAAATATAATACAGATATTCTGACCTTGGTCCTGAAGCTCTGATTCAGTAGGTTTGAGGTGAGACTGTAGGCATTGCCGAGGAAGGACCATGTTGAAAATCATGACTGTAGAGAAAGGGCTCCTAAACATTTTTCTCAATGTCAAAACCATAGTGCAGGGACTTCCCTGGTGGCGCAGTGGTTAAGAATCCGTCTGCCAATGCTGGGGACACGGGTTCGAGCCCTGGTCCAGGAATATCCCACATGCCACGGAGGAACTAAGCCCGTGCACCACAACTACTGAGCCTGCGCTCTAGAGCCCATGAGCCACAACTGCTGAAGCCCACGTGCCTAGAGCCCGTGCTCCACAACAAAAGAAGCCACTGCAATGAGGAGCCCGTGCACAGCAACGAAGAGTGACCCCTGCTTGCTGCAACTAGAGAAAGCCCGTGCACAGCAGTGAAGACCCAATGCAGCCATAAATAAATAAATAGTCCTTTTTTAAAAAAAAAAGAAACCACAGTACAGAAATGCTGGTTGCTATTCACAGCTAATACTAAGCTCACCCTTGCTTAATAACCTAGGATGTCATTTTTTACTCCTTTTTCTCCAAGCCCCCTGTTATGGCATGACCACTAATCTTACTGCCTGGAAGTAGTTGTTTTATGATTGGAATTCAGTATTCTGACAAATATGAGGCCTCAGAGACCCCCTGTAGGTTATGCTGTTTTTGGCTGGTGGTTTTCGGTTATGTTGTTTTGGCTACTCTCAATGCAAAACTGAGAGTACCTGTGTTTTTCAAAAAGGTGATGCAGATGCCTTGTATGGTGGACACAATTCTGAGATGGCTCCTGTTATGGGCTAAATTGTGTTCCCCAAATTCATATGTTGAAGTTCCAATGTACTACCTCAGAATGTAACAGTATTTGGAGATAAGTTCTTTATAGTGGTAATTAAGTTAAAATCAGGACATTAGGGTGGGGCCCTAATCCAATATGACTGGGTGTCCTTCTAAAGAGAGGAAGAGACACCAGGGATGGGTGCATACAGATTAAATTCTATATGAAGAGCAACCAAGAGGTCAGCCATCTGCAAGCCTGAGACAGATCTCAGAGGAAACCAAACCTATTGACACCTTCATCTTGGACTTACAGCCTCCAGAACTGTGAGAAAATAAATTTATGTTGTTTAAGACACCCAATCTATGGTATTTTGTTATGGCAGCCCTAGCAAACTAATACAGCTCTCAAGATTTTTATCCTCTGGTATAAAACACCTCCCAATTATTCATCAAACACAAACCTAGGTACTGCTGTGATTTTGCTGATGCAATTAAAATCCCAAATCAGTTATCTTTAAGAAAGAGAGATTATTCTCAGTGAGCCTGACCTAATCAGGTGACCCCTTAAAAGGGACTGGGCTCTTCCTAGCAAAAGTGATTTCAAGTGTAAGAGGAATTCAACTTGATGGAGATTCTCTACTGCTGGAGCAAGTTATGTGGCCAGGAATGTGGGTGGCCTGTAGTAGTTAAGAGCAGACTCCAGCTGACAGCCAGCAAGGAAATGGGGACCTCAGTCCTACAACCATAAGGAACCAAGTTCTGGTACAATCACACAAACTTGGAAGAGGAATCTGAGCTCCACATGAGAAAGCAGCCTAGCTAACACCTTGATTTTGGCCTTGGGATACCTTGAGCAGAGAACCCAATCACATTGTGCCTGGACTTCTGATCTACAGAAGTGTGAGCTAATAAATGGATATTATTTTAAGCTGTTCAGTTTGTAGTAATTTGTTATACAGCAATAGAAAATGAATTCACATTTTTCTGGGCAAATCTTCTTAGGTAGTGTTTCTCAAACTCAAGTATTCATCAGAATCCACCTGGAAGGTGATATTCTTGGGCTCCACCCCAAAGAGTTTGATACAGTATGTCTGGGATGAATCTCATGAATCAGTCTATTTAACAAATTATTCAGGTAATATTGATACTGTTGGGTTGTGAACTATGATGTGAGAAACAGACTGATCCTTTGGTATCCTCATACTACTAAGATGTCTCATGGACTCCTTAGAAGTAGGAGAGATTGGGGGGGTGAATAGAATACTAGAGCAGAGTTACTGGGTTCACATTCTACGTTCAATCAGAAAATTCCTTTCCCTTACTTTATTTTTTAGAAATTAGTATCTACCTTTTTTCCCTGCCCCCTTCCATTTATTTGATATATTAGGCTTTCATGCAAGATTTTCTTTGAAGAAAAGGTTTCACTACTTAGGAAAAAAATTGGGAAAAATTTCTAAGTAAATTATTTCGTTTATTTGCCAAGAGCTATCTTTGTGTGAGGCACTGTGTTGGGTGTAAACTGTTGAGGAGACACACATATATGGAAGATGCCTCTTATCTTTCTTGCTTACCATTATATCCCCAGTACCTAGCACAGAGTTTGGCTCAATAAATGTTTGTTGAACAAATGAGTGAACAAATGAATGAATAACACTAATTATACTGTATTGTAATTATGTATTTACCTGTTTGATTTCCCCATTAGACTGTGCTTATCTACAGCAGGAACCATGTTTTATTCATTGCTGCATCAATGGCACCTGCCACATGACCTGATGCATTGTAGGCACTTAATATTTGTTGAATGAATGAATACATAGAATGTGTAAATCCTTGGCCATGGCAACAGAAGTTAGTGGATCCTGAAACAGAACTGACAATTACTGTTTTCTGATCTCATACATACTGTACCAAGTCATAAGGTCCTTGTAAGAAGAATAAGACATTTTGGGACTGGCCAGAGTGGTGAGTGGCAGAAACTACCTTCAGACAATACTACTGTGATCTCATCTTTACCTGTCTTGCCTCTTTGGCAAGTTTGATTGCCAGGGCTGCAGAAGAATGTGCTAGGCTGCTGTTTCCTACTCAGCAAGCACTCAGATGAGCTGGCTTATAGCTGGAATCTGAAAGGGATACTGGAAGGCCCTATGCCTTCTCTCCAGATGCAAGTATCACTGGAAGGGTGAAGTCTCAAATCGCCATTTCTCCACTCACAGTGAGTAACCTAACTTAGATAGTCAGGTACCTTTCAGCTGCTACTTGGTTTTAACTTCCTCTCATTGGAGATCTGAGCTTGAGTAAGAGGACATTGTGAATTGCCACTTTCTGCAGAGGTAGTTGGGCAAACAGGGGACAATGGGCAACATGAGCAGAGAGGGGGTCCAGAGGCAGTGGCTTTAGGAGGGGTTAGTATGAAAGGTGCCAGTTCTGAATCCAAGCTTCTCTTAGTTCACATTTTACCAAGAGTCTGCTTGGACTCAACATGCTAGCATGCCAACTTTGTCATCCAAGCTTTGACTGCCAATGTTTGGAGCTACCATGATATAAGGCATGACTCTACTAATCCTACACTTTCTCATCATTTTAACCTACAGAAGATTCTCCCACTCTTCCCAGGTTTGTATGAACCTTTGTATAGCTCAGGAATCAAAGGGCTGAGGATTGTACATAGCTGGCCCTGCTAACTTTATGCTGATTATTTGGCACTAGACATTAGAGTTGAACACTTGTCTTAAGTATAATGGGGACAGGAAAGCAGTACAATTGGGAAAAAGCACAAGATTGGAAAACAGAAATCTCAGCTCTGCCATTTATTAGCCTCAGGAAAAATAACCCCTTTTGGCTTCAGTTTTGTCATCTGTTTAAAGGGCATAAACACCCATTGTACCCACCTTATAAAATTGTTTTAAATGTTAATAGAGATAATGGATGACAAAGTGTACTGAAAATTATTATGAGCTATAAAAATGCAAGGTATTTCTCTTTAAGGTAATGGACTTGATAGAATGACCATAGAATTTACTCTGTAAATAAAATAAATTTGGAAGTGAAATAATTAACTGTTATTAGTCTACAACAGTCATGAAATGAGACTCTCCTAGGCATATCCAGAATATGGTCACCCTTACATTGACTTTTATTTCATTCTGTCCATCTTTCCCACCTCTTCACTTGGCTCCTCTCCCACCTCTTCATTCTAAAATGCTGGTTTATCTTCTAGTGTAGGCATCCTGTTCAGGGAGAGCAAGAAAATGTATATGTATGATTGTGTGTGTGTTCTTTGAAATATCTGACCTAGAAAAAAGTTGGGCCATGAATAAACATGTTGCTATTACAACCTAAAGATTCCCATATAAATAGCTGCAGTGCTTAGCTTCAGCTGATGATTGCTTACTCAAATGGGTTCCAGTTTTCCCCTGGAATCTTTTTGTTTCCTCCTCTCTAATACTACAGACGTTTTGCCTCTGACATGTTGCTAAGTACAGTGCAAAGCAGAACTACCAGGATTGGTATGGACAGACTCCCCAGCTGAGCAGCCAGAGACAGTGGCCTGGGGCACATCTTGGGCTGCGTACTCAGTGGAGAAGCTAAGTGGCCCACTTTGGTTCTTGCAACAGAATAAGCAGGTGGCCAGCTTTACTCAGGCTCTTGGCTTATGGGGTGGCCTTGTCCTTTCCTGATGGGGTTTACCTCAAAATTTCTATCCAGGACAAAGGAAGATGCTCACCTCCCTTTCAGGGATTGGAAAAAGCTACTCTCAAACAGAAATGGGTGAGAAATGATAAAGTTAAAGGCCAAGTGGCTGGCTGAGTTTCTCCACTTTCCCTTTTTCATCATAATGAGCACCATATCCAGAAGGCTGAGTTGAGCATACATGAACAATATTCATTAGTTAAAGTGAAATAAAATTTATAGCATAATTAATCTGATACATATTTAATGGTAAATGGTTATTATGCTGCTGACACCATTCACAGAAATGAACATAATTGGAATTGCTTTTAGACAGTAATACAAGTATTTCTGAGGTCAGCTATGTACATCTGTCCCTTATTTTCCTTTTTTTTTTTTAAACTCAGAAATTTTTGATTTGGTCCCATACTGTGGCAGCTTAGACTAGTATAACAACCACTTAGCTGGTCTCTTTGCCTCAATTGTCCCCATCTTCTGTGGTACCTAAATCATAATGTTCTTTTACTCAAAGACTGCGAATGGCTTCCCTGTGCCTTCTAAAATCTGACCCCACCTGATACTTCCTGCCTGATCTCTTACTGACACCCTTTCCTCTAGCTACATAGACAGATTATTATTTTATGAGCATATTTAAATTTTATGCCAAATTTTGCATAGTGTATCTGTGCCTCCAAGTGCAGATCCAAAATCCTAGCTAAAATGTGGAAAGAGTTCTGGGCCAGGAGATAGTAGGTCTGGATATTGGTTGTGGCTCTGCCATTAACTTGCCATGTGACTGTAAGCCAATTCACTTCTCTGAGCCTCACCTTTCTAGGTCTCTAAGGTTCTTTCCAATTTGAAACGTAAAAAAAAGTCACTGGGTAACAAATATAATCATGCCTGTTTTCAAGGTCTAGTTCAAATATTATCCCAACCCAAAGCTCATGACTTACAATTGGTTCTCCCTGTTCAGGGCTTCCGTGATTACAAGATGGCTGTATAGCTCTAGTCTCACCTGCCCTGGCAAAGGAAGAGTAATCTTCGTCTCAGCATTCCCAGTAAGTCCTGAGATTTGCTCTGATTTGCCAACCACTGAATCAATAACTGTGGTCAGGGGAATATGAGGCACTGCTTGGCTTCAGCCCGCATCGCATGTTCCACCCTCTAAGGCTAAGTGTGAGCTGAAGTTGAGAAGGGGAATATTAGGACTATTGCCAGAAGAAGGGCAAATGGATCCTGTAGAGGCAAATGTCCACAACTCTGTCCCATTATATTTGTTCCATACTGCAATGTATACAGTGGTTACTTGTATGTGTGCCTTATCATCTCATTCATTAATTCAACACATATTTTTGAGCAACTATTTTATGCCAGGCATAGCACTGTTAGGGATTCTATGGTGAACAAGACTGAGTGCCTACCCTCATGGTATTTGCATTATAGTGGATAAAACAAACAATTGTCAGTTGTAATAAGTTTTCTGAAGAAAACAAACATGATGCTGAGAAAAAGAATAAGGGGAGGATTACTTTAGGTAGGAGGCTCAGGGAGGGTCTTTCTGAACTGATGATAATGAAAAGGAGCCATCTAGGGAAAGATTGGAGCTAACGGCATTCCAGGCAAAGGGAAGAGAAAATGCAAAGGCACTAAGGAAAGAACAAGCTTGGTGTGTTGAATAAATAGAAAGAAGATGGGACTGCATGGTGCACAGTGACAAGACTGGTCCAAAATGAGTTGGGTGAGGCAGTCCAGGTAATGTAAAGCCTTAGGGACCATGGGAAGTCTACTTGTCTGCCAACTTCTTGAGGGCAAGATAATGTCTTATTTATTTCTGTAACTCACAGGCCCCTTTTCAGTGCTTGGTATGTACAAGTGTTTCTTAAATTCTTATTGCAAAATGGAGTGAATGTTGTCTGGGACTTTCTTCTGTGTATGTTTTGAAGTAGGGGTATTTATTTCTTATTGTAACATCCTCAAGCAAGAAACACTTTCAGTTATTTATCTTGGCTATTGCCTGGAAGGAACTTACTTTTCAGTCTACTTCTCTATCATGGCCTCCATGCTCTTGGCTTTTCCAACGAAACCTCCAGTCAAGATACTCTGTCTCTTGGGGATTCTGTTTTGCTCTTGGGCTATAGGTAAGGTTTTAATTATAAAAGTCTTTGATAAAGACAAAGTATCGTTGGCCTTTTGGTGTTAAGAAGTAGCCAATGATACAATCAGATAAGAAATAATGTGATAATTTAAAAAATACCAAGGGAAACATGTAAGGCAGAACATAAACTAGTGAATAGGTTAGGGGGGCTTGGGAAAACAGGCTTGAGCAAATTCCCATTAGCTTGAGTAACGAGGGTGGCATAAGTTCCTTCGTACCAGTCCCTCAGAAAAGTGCAGTAAGTGCAGGTAAGGTTCCACAAATTATTCATAAAAGGTACAGTTGCTCTTAGGGAAGTTCAGCTCTGGTTAGGACGCCTGGAAACAGCATGGTAGCATGGTTTTCATTGGTGCCTACATGGAATTAGGAAATTGAATTCCACAATTCAATTTCAATTCAAGTTTCTCAGGCACAGCCTAACCTATATTGTCTTCTGTATTATTGCAGCTTTAACTGTCTTTTGCTTCTCTGGCTAGGGGTGTTTTCTAATCCCTGTTTGGTGGAAAACACTGGATTTTCCCTTAACCTGGAAATCAGATGCTGACCCATTTCTCCACGTTGTCATTTGCACATAGGTAGTTCTAAAAAGAAGCTCTTGTTTTAAAATTCAGGAGTGCCTCCAACTTACAAAGGCCTTCCCTTGAATTGCAATCTGTTAGCTGTGCTCCCAAATTAGGAATTCAAAAATGTGGTATTTGTGGTTTGTGATTTTGGGGGTATGTGGGTGTATGGGGAAGGAAGAAAGAAAGGTGGTAAGAAGGAGTTCATAGAAGAAGCAGATCCATTTGCTAGCCCCTTCTATCACCTACACGTTCCCGAGAAGAAACTATACAACAAATGAGGAGGTGGTGGTAGAGGCTCCTTCTGAACGTTTCATCAAATCATCAAAATGTTCCTTGAGTGCCTACTATGTGGTCTTCATCTGAAAAGACAGAGGGGATTTTTATCAGTAGAGGAAAACATTTACCTTCTGAGAGAAAAATGTTGATGTCAAGCTGTTAATTTAGCTAAATAAAAAAATAACACCCAATTTGATTCTACTTGGAAGGTTCCTGTTTGTGACGTATGCTTGACAAAGCATATTCTCAGCAGGTCAGTCTGGAGCTACTGTTAGCCATATCCCCACATTTATCATTCATCCAGCCAGCTAGATGTGGGGAATATACTGTAATATTTCAGAAAGATTGCCAGTATAAATTAGGCCTCCATACCAAGCTCAACTCTAAGGTATTCCACCAGCTGTGCATGTAATCATGGATTGATAGTTACTAAAGGCCCAGATGAAGTCAAAGGAATAAGACTCTACCCAAAGCTCTGGAGATAGAGCTCTCCCAAGGTCTGCAGTGTATCTGTGGAGATAGGAGTGGTGACTGCAGAAGAAATGGGCATGGCCCTACCCAGCCATAGGAAGGTTGCAGCTGAACTACCTTATTTCATTCATTCTTTCCACATTCACTGATCACCTGTTATATGCCAATCACTGGGCTAGGTGCTAGGGATGCAGAGATGAACAAGGCATGCTACCCTTGCAGAACTTGCAGATGCACTTCGGATAAATGCTCACTTAAACACAGTATTGCAATGTGATATATCAAAAGTTCAAAGTACAGTGACAATAGGAGTAGGAGAAAAGGCACGAAGATGAGACACGAGGATAATTGACCAAATACAGTGGTGATTTGGCTCTGTGAGGAAAGAATAGAGTCCAGTTCTGTTTTATTCACCATTGAACCTCTATAATTTTTCAGGAATGATGATGGATTCCTCTGTAATTCATTCATTCATTCATCCAACCATCTGTCCTATTCTGTGCCAAACATCACACAAGGTACCAGTGATTTAAAGATAAATATAGTATCTGCCTTTGAAGAGTTCACAATATAATGAGAAAGAAAAACTAGTGAACAAATATTTAGACAGATCATTGAGGTAGTACTGTGGATAATGGACTGTAGGAATACCTCTGGAGATGATTGCAATAGATGAAGGATGCTAATATCCTAAACTGAGGCAGTAATATTAAGAATGAGTATAAGGCAAAGATAAAGATACTTATAACATATAAGTGATGTGATGTAATAAATGATTGGAGTGGTTTTAGGGGATGGTGAGAAGGAAAAATGAAAATTGAGGTTGAATGAATTCTAGGTTTCTAGCTTGGGTGATTGGGTACTGTCATTAATATATTAGATAATTCAAAAGGGAAAACAGATCTGGGGCAAGAGTTAGGAGAGGATATTAAGAGTTCAATGACAGAGCTGTTGAGTTTTATGTTTTTGTGGGATATAAAGGTGCAGATGCCCACTAAGCTTTTTAGATATTTGAGTGGGTTTTTTTTTGGTATTTTATTTATTTAGGCTGTATGGGTCTTTGTTGCTGCATGCAGGCCTTCTCTAGTTGTGGTGAGCGGGGGCCACTCTTCATTGCGGTGCATGGGCTTCTCATTGCGGTGGCTTCTCTTGTTGTGGAGCACAGGCTCTAGGCGCGTGGGCTTCAGTGGTTGCAGCACACAGGCTTAGTAGTTGTGACTTGTAGGCTCTAGAGCGCAGGCTCAGTAGTTGTGGCACACGGGCTCAGTTGCTCCACGGCATGTGGGATCTTCCTGGACCAGGGCTCAAACCTGTGTCTCCTGCATTGGCAGGTGGACTATCAACCACTGCGCCACCAGGGAAGCCCTAGATATTTGAGTCTTATGCTGAGGAAATGCATCTGAGTTAGGGATAAAGATGTAGAAGTCTTTAGCCTACTTGTAATAGTTAAAGCTGTTGGAGTGAGTAAGGTCACCCAAGAAGATTATGTAGCATGAGAAGAAAACCTGAGGAGATAGCAGTACATAAAATGTTGAGGAAAAGGGAGAAGCAGTGGAGGACACTAAGAAAATCTCCATATTCAATATTCTCTATAAAATTCTCTTTCACTCTGGAAAAAGAGATAGGGTAGTAGCTAGTAGGAGCCAGTGATTCTCTGCATAACTTGGGATTCAGTGCTGCTGTTAATGTTCAGTTCATCACTCAGTGTATACCCCAGTGCTTCAGTCCTCTCTCATAGGTCTGCCATGATTGACTCTGATTCCTAGCATGTGTGAATATTGTGGGGAAACAGGTTGAACCCAGAGGCCAACCCTGAGAATTTTTCTGATTGAAGGGTTTTTTTTTTTTGCTACAAATGTTTTCCCCTGGAAAATAAATCTCAAAAGTGAGATGGGGCTTCCCTGGTGGTGCAGTGGTTGAGAGTCCACCTGCCGATGCAGGGGATACGGGTTCGTGCCCCAGTCCGGGAAGATCCCACATGCCGTGGAGCGGCTGGGCCTGTGCGCCATGGACGCGGAGCCTGGATGTCTGGAGCCTGTGCTCCGCAATGGGAGAGGCCACAACAGTGAGAGGCCCGCGTACCGCAAAAAAAAAAAAAAAAGTGAGATGATAGGAGGAAGAAACTATGACTCCAGTGGAAGAGGGATGGGGATGGGTGAAAGGTGGGAGCCATCTGGATGTCTGAAGAAAAAGAACACTTCAATCATTCAAAGGCTGGATTACACAGGTTTTAGTGGCAAAACCTCTATTGAACATGTAAACAATCAGATATGATATGATTCATGCATTATTATCTTCTCTCTGAATAATTGATATCTCTTTAGCAAACTTAGGCCTTCCTCAAGTGAAATTTTTCCATTGGAATTTCAGTAGAACATGATTATGTTCACACCGTGTTCTTCACCAGAAGGTACTATTGGTTAAGACAAATCATTTGAATGTAATTATTTTAACTTATGGAGATATAAAGTGTACACAATAAAATTCACGATCCTTAAGTGTCAGTTCAATGAGTTTTGACAATTGTGTATACCCAGCTCAGATCAAGTTTATCACCTGCTCCCTTTTCCCCTAGGTATCTTTGCACAGGGCTCCCAGGACCATTCTCCACTGATTAAGGGCTTCTCACTGGCTTGAGTCTTTGGCTCAGCTCTCCAAACTGCAGAGGTCAGGGTGTGCCTGATAACTTGACCCATTTTCTTCTAGTGTGCATGCCTGGATTACTTAATCTTGATGGGCTCAGTGGTCAGTCTTGCCTCACTACAGCCTTTTCATTCTGCCTACAGCAACCAAAATGCTTTTTAAAAAATTATATATGTGGCTTGCACACTATTTCTATCATCATGCTACTATATAAAATAGGTAGACCCTCCTTTTTCTCTTTCATAGCACCCTGGCTCTTTTCTTCACAGCATTTAACACCACCTATAATGATACTGTTCATCTTTGTATCTCTAACACCTAGCACAGTGGCTATCACACAGGAGTCTTTAAATAATTATTTGTTGACTGAACACATTAATTCAATAATTATTAAGAAGTTGGTCTGTCTATATTGACTCTTGCCCTCCTCCTATCCAGTTTCAACTCTGCAGACTGATCTTTAAAAAATGTATAGTTTATCCTGTTACTCATCCTGTCAAAAACCCTTCAATAGTTTTATGTTTGAACAAACTTCAAATATGTTAATGTTACTGCTTTACTCAGGATAGACTTTTGCACTATGGTAACAAATTAATCCCAAACTCTCAACAGTGACCTATTTATTAATCACTATATGTTTCTGATGTAGGTGTGGGAAAGGAGAAGGGGGCCTACATCACACCACACAGTCATTCAGGGAGCTAGGAAGCTGGAAGCATCATCTTGTAGCTGAACCATCTAGAGTATAAATATATTTCAGATACTTCGTCTGTTCTTCACAAATTATTTCTCTACTACTAGGCTTTAGTAAGCCTGAGAGAACTAAGCCCTAATGCTGCAAGGCAACGGTTGAGTGTATAATCCATAAACTTCTATGCATCTGTATTCGTTGTGTACCATCTTTGAGAGAATTGAAAAAATAGTCATGCAAATCTGTGGTTCAGATGAGGAACATTGGCTAAGAAAGGCTGCAAGTTTAAGACTGTTCCTGGCACATAGTAGGTTGTGGATCTATATCTCTGCCTTTTTAAAATAAGGGTACCTGTAAATTTTGATCTAGCAGAGATCTTGTAGATCATATAATCTAGTGGTTCTTAACCCTGGCTATGCATCAGAATCACTTGAAGAACTTCTTAAAATTTTAGATTTTTTAAAATTTTTATTTATTTTTGGCTTCATTGCTGCATGCAGGCTTTCTCTAGTTGTGGCGAGTGGGGGCTACTCTTCATTGCAGTGCACAGGCCTCTCATCGTGGTGGCTTCTCTTTGCTGTGAAGCACAGGCTCCTGGCACACAGGCTTCAGTAGTTGTAGCATGTGGGCTTAGTATTTGTGGCCCACGGGCTCTAGAGCACAGGCTCAGCAGCTGTAGTGCATGGGCTTAGTTGCTCCATGGCATGTGGGATCTTTCCCAACCAGGGCTTGAACCCATGTCCCCTGCATTGGCAGGCAGACCCTCAACCACTGAGCCACCAGGGAAGCCCCAAATTTTAGATTCTTAAACTCCATTTCTAGAGATTCTGATTCAAGACATCTGGCGAGGAGTGGAGGGTGGGGAAAATATGTAGTTTTAAACAACACCCTCAGGTGATTTTGATACAGCCATTTACTTACTGCTTTGGCTGATGGGCAGGCATTTGAGTATTACATTTCATTTTCACATGGAGTAGGCTTTGTCCCTTAAATGCAGAAAATAATTCAGAGGAAGAAGTTGTTTGTTTGGTTTTTTTCCTTAAAGTGCAAACACTCTTACCCCTTTGTTTTAAAAACAATTCCTGAGGACCTTCAAGATGGTGGAGGAGTAAGATGTGGAGATCGCCTCCCTCCCCACAAATACATCAAAAATACATCTACGTGTGGAGCAACTCCTAAGAACATCTACTGAACACTGGCAGAAGTCCTCAGACTTCCCAAAAGGCAAGAAACTCCCCCATGTACCTGGCCGTGTGGTTGACAGGGTCTTGGTGCTCTGGCCAGGTGTCGGGCCTGAGCCTCTGAGTGGGAAGTCCAAGTTCAGGACATTGGACCACGAGAGACCTCCTGGTCTCATGTAATATCAATCAGTGAGAGCTCTCCTAGAGATCTCTGTCTCAATGCTAAGGTCCAGCTCCACTCAACAATCAGCAAGCTCCAATGCTGGACACCCCATGCCAAACAACTAGCAATACAGGGAACACAACCCCACCCACTAACAGAGAGGCTGCCTAAAATCATATTAAGTTCACAGACACCCCAAAACACACCACTGGACATGGTCCTACCCACCAGAAAGACAAGATCCAGCCTCATCCACCAGCACACAGGAACCAGTCTCCTCCACCAGGAAGCCTACACAACCCACTGAAACAAACTTAGCCACTGGGGGCAGACACCAAAAACAATGGGAACTACAAACCTGCAGCCTGCAAAAAGGAGACCCAAACCACAGTAGTTTAAACAAAATGAGAAGACAGAGAAAGACACAGCAGATGAAGGAGCAAGGTAAAAACCCACCAGAACAAACAAATGAAGAGGACATAAGCAGTCTACCTGAAAAAGAATTCAGAGTAATGATAGTAAAGATGATCCAAAATCTTGGAAATAGAATGGAGAAAATACAAGAAATGTTTAACAAGGATCTAGAAGAACTAAAGAGCAAACAAACAATGATGAACAGCACAATAAATGAAATTAAAAATTCTCTAGAAGAAAATCAATAGGAGAATAACTGAGGCAGAAGAACAGATAAGTGACCTGGAAGATAAAATGGTGGAAATAACTACCATAGAGCAGAATAAAGAAAAAAGGATGAAAAGAATTGAGGACAGTCTAGAGGCTTCTGGGACAACATTAAATGCTCTGACATTCAGATTATAGGGGTCCCAGGGGAAGAAGAGAAAAAGAAAGGGACTGAGAAAATATTTGGAGATTACAGTTGAAAACTTCCCTAATATGGGAAAGGAAATAGTCAATCAAGTCCAGGAAGCGCAGAGAGTCCTATACAGGATAAATCCAAGGAGAAACACGCCAAGACACATATTAAACTATCAAAAATTAAATACAAAGGAAAAATATTAAGAGCAACAAGGGAAAAGCAGCAACTAACATACAAGGGAATCCCCATAAGGTTAACAGCTGATCTTTCAGCAGAAATTCTGCAAGCCAGAAGGGAGTGGCAGAACGTATTTAAAGTGATGAAAGGGAAAAAACCTACAACCAAGATTACTCTACCCGGTAAGGATCTCATTCAGATTCAACAGAGAAATCAAAAGCTTTACAAACAAGCAAAAGCTAAGAGAATTCAGAACCACCAAACCATAAAGACTATTAAAAGAAACAGCGAAAGACACTACATAATGACCAAGGGATCAATCCAAGAAGAAGTTGTAACAATTGTAAATATTAACGCACCCAACATAGGAGCACCACAATACATAAGGCAAATGCTAACAGTCATAAAAGGGGAAATCAACAGTAAAACAATCATGGTAGGGGACTTTAACACCCCGCTTTCACCAATGGACAGATCATCCAAACAGAAAATAAATAAGGAAACACAAGCTTTAAATGATACATGAAACAAGATGGACTTAATTCATATTTATAGGACATTCCATCCAAAAACAATAGAATACACTTTCTTCTCTAGTGTTGATGGAACATTCTCCAGAATAGATTATATCTTGGGTCACAAATCAAGCCTTGGTAAATTCAGGAAAATTGAAATTATATCAAGTATCTTTTCCAACCACAACACTATGAGACTAGATATCAATTACAGGAAAAAAAAATTTGTAAAAAATGCAAACACATGGAGGATAAACAATATGCTACTACATAACCAAGAGATCACTGAAGAAATCAAAGAGGAAATGAAAAAATACCTAAAAACAAATGACAATGAAAACACAACGGCCAAACACCTATGGGATGCAGCAAAAGCATTTCTAAGAAGGAAGTTTATAGCAATACAATCCTACCTCAAGAAATAAGAAATATCTCAAATAAACAACCTAACCTTAAACCTAAAACAATTAGAGAAAGTAGAACAAAAATAACACAAAGTTAGCAGAAGAAAAGACATCATAAAGATCAGATCAGAAATAAATGAAAAAGAAATGAAGGAAACAATAGCAAAGATCAATAAAACTAAAAGATGGTTTTATGAGAAGATAAACAAAATTGATAAACCATTAGACAGACTCATCAAGAAAAAAAGGGAGAAAACTCAAATCAATAGAATTAGAAACGAAAAAGAAAAGTAACAACGGACACTGCAAAAATACAAAGGATCATGGGAGATTACTACAAGTAATTATATGCCAATAAAATGGACAACCTGGAAGAAATGGACAAATTCATAGAAATGCACAACCTTCCGAGAGTGAACCAGGAAGAAATAGAAAATATAAACAGACCAATTACAAACACTGAAATTGAAGCCATGATTAAAATCTTCCAACAAACAAAAGCCCAGGGCCAGATGGCTTCACAGGTGATTTCTATTAAAAATTTAGAGAAGAGTCAACACATATCCTTCTCAAACTCTTCCAAAATATAGCAGAGGGAGGAACACTCCCAAACTCATTCTACGAGGCCACTATCACCCTGATACCAAAGCCAGACAAAGATGTCATACAAAAGAAAACTACAGGCCAATATCACTGATGATCATAGATGCAAAACTCCTCAACAAAATACTAGCAAACATAATCCAGAAGCACATTAAAAGGATCATACATCATGAACAAGCGGGGTTTATTCCAGAGATGCAAGGATTCTTCAGTATATGCAAATCAATCAATGTGATACACCATATTAACAAATTGAAGGATAAAAACCATATGATAATCTCAATAGATGCAGAAAAAGCTTTCGACAATATTCAACACACAGTTATGGTAAAAATCCTCCAGAAAGTAGGCATAGAGGGAACTTACCTCAACATAATAAAGGCCATATATTGACAAACCCACAGCCAACATCATTCTCAATGGTGAAAAACTGAAACCATTTCCTCTAAGATCAGGAACAAGACAAGGTTGCCCACTGTCACCACTGTTATTCAACATAGGTTTGGAAGTTTTAGCCATGACAATCAGATAAGAAAAAGAAATAAATGGAATCCAAATCGGAAAAGATGAAGTAAAACTGTCACTGTTTGCAGATGACATGATACTATACACAGAGAATCCTAAAGATGCTACCAGAAAACTACTAGAGCTAATCAATGAATTTGGTAAAGTTGCAGGATACAAAATTAATGCACAGAAATATCTTGCATTCCTATACACTGATGATGAAAAATCTGAAAGAGAAATTAAGGAAACACTCCCATTTACCATTGCAACAAAAAGAATAAAATACCTAAGAATAAACCTACCTAGGGAGACAAAAGACCTGTATGTAGAAAACTATAAGACACTGATGAAGGAAATTAAAGATGATACAAACAGATGGAGAGGGCTTCCCTGGTGGCGCAGTGGTTGAGAGTCTGCCTGCTGATGCAGGGGACACGGGTTCATGTCCCAGTCCGTGAGGATCACACATGCCGTTGAGCGTCTGGTCCCATGAGCCATGGCCACTGAGCCTGCGTGTCCAGAGCCCTGTGCTCCATAACGGGAGAGGCCACAACAGTGAGAGGCCTGTGTACCACAAAACAAACAAACAAACCAAAAAAAACAGATGGAGAGATATACCATGTTCTTGGATTGGAAGAATCAACAATATGAAAATGAAGAGTGTCCATGACAGTTGAATGGATAAAGAAGATGTGGCACATATATACAATGGAATATTGCTTGGCCATAAAAATAAATGAAATTGAGTTATATGTATTGAGTTGGATGGACCTAGAGACTGTCATACAGAGTGAAGGAAGTCAGAAAGCGAAAACCAAACACCGTATGCTAACCCATATATATCGAATCTAAAAATAAAAAAATTGTCATGAGGAACCGAGTGGCAAGACAGGAATAAAGACACAGACCTACTAGAGAATGGACTTGAGGACACAGGGAGGGGGAAGTGTAAGCTGAGGCAAAGTGAGAAAGTGGCATTGACACATATACACTACAAATGTAAAATAGCTAGCTAGTGGGAAGCAGCGCATAGCACAGGGAGACCAGCTCGGTGCTTTGTGACCACCTAGAGGGGTGTGATAGGGAGGGTGGGAGGGAGACACAAGAGGGAGGGGATATGGGGATATATCTATACGTATAGCTGATTCACTTTGTTATACAGCAGCAACTAGCACAACAATGTAAAGCAATTATACTCCAATAAAGATGTTAAATAAATAAAAATTCATACTGGGATTAAATTTAGTCATAATGAGGCTAGCTGTTTTGCAACGTCTTCGGCTCTAATATTCTGGGAGATTGTACTTTTCAACCAGAGCTTTACTTCCAAGTAAAGGAAGGCAATTGGGGCAATTGCTCTTAGGAATTATACCACCTTTTCAAAAAAATGAGAGTAAGAGCAGGTATAAAGCTGGCTGCTTTGGAAAACACTGTATTATTATGTTTGTTTCCAATCTGAGATGACCCAAGAATCCTGGAAAATACACAGCGGCCCTTCAGAAGTCTACCAGGACAGCTTATGCCTATGCTGGTCTTTTCAACCTGAGAAAATCAACTGTAAAATTCTAGGGTTTTAAGGCTACATTCCTTGGCCTGACACTGGTCTCTTATTTATGGTTATGTCTTTCAAAACGCATCAAGTCCAGAACCTTAGCTGCGCTCTGAAGCTTCCTGGGCTATTTGGCTGAATAATGAAGCATAACCTGTAATTGTTTAGGGGTTGCACACAGGGCTTAGAAAGCATGCTGGGATAGATAGGTGCCAGCTCAATGGAGAGTTTGTTTGGCTCACTTTCCCAAACTTCATTCCACTCCATTGCACCAGTAGTCAGGGGAGAAAGTCTTTTTCTTGTTATTGGAAAACATGCGTTTACAACACAGCTGCAGTGTGCCACCAGTACCAGCACACCACAGACAAGTTCTACATGTGTTTGGTGCAGTCTTTTTCCTTTGTGATTTCCAGGACTTAAGACATATGTATTAATATAAGTTTACAAAGCACATTTTATATAGTTCATAGTCTAACAGTTCCCAAACTATATTTTTATGTACACTAGTCCCTCAAGATGCTCAGAGAAAAATGGACTCCATCAAAAAATAAATTTGGTAAGGCTGAATATTTTAAATCTTATCTTATATATTTACTTTGCATATTGTCTTACTAAAGGCCCTGAGAAGTCCTACAGTTATATAACCTGTTTATCTTTGTTAAACCCATCATACCCTTATCATATAAGCATGGCATCTTTTCTTAGAGGAACGTCTTATGATACACTGCAGATCACCATTTGAAAAATGTTTTCAAAGACTGAGAGACGTCAATGTAGGAACCTCTGGAAGTCATCCAATGCACCACCAAACCTACATTTAGGACTTATTTGTATTGTATACTTGTAACCATTTCTGCCATTCCCTCAGTCAGTAAGGAAAAACAAACCTTTCATTATTGAAAGGGCCAATACAGTTGTACAGGAATGAACATTGACATTTTTGTAGCACTTTCTTTTCAAATTTTTTCTGAAGTAGCATGGAATGATTTTTTTAAAAGGTAGTGGACTAGGAGACCAAAGATCTAGCTTCTCTACCAACTCTGCCACTAACTAGCTATGTGCCTTTATATCAGCTGGTTAACTTCCCCGGGTATCACTTTCTTCATCAATACAGTAGGAATGACAGTGCTTGTCTTAACCACCTCAGAAGGTTGTTGTGAGGATCAAATAACCAAGTACATTGGATAATTATTTCCTAGCATTGTGGAAGGAAACAAATGACAGTGGGGCAAGGCAACTAGGATGAGAGGTAGGAGCAAGAGAGAACTAGCATTGTATCAGGGTCTGTGACGATGTGCATAAAGCACAGTGCCATCATTGCTCCAGAAAGAATGGAAGTCAAAAAGAAGGGTGAGGCAATGCATCATTTCAAGCTCAAGTTTTGCAAATCCCTTTCACCCTCCCCCTATTTTGGTAGATCAGACACGTCAGGACTGATGGTAGCTGGAGTACTGGTAATGGAAGCACATGGATGATATCTTAGCTCTGACTTTCATCCTGTCTCATGTGGCCCCTGTCCCAGAAAACAATGAAGCAGACTCAGTGGCTATTTGCACATGGCTCTTCTCTCCTCTCACCATCCTGCTCAGATTAGTATTTCCCCTCCACCTTCCAGCTGATTTCCTCTTCAATTCACACAGCACATTTCAGAAGCTGCAAATGTGGCAGGAGCCTACTATTTTCCCCTTCCCATCCAAGTCTTCATTGTTCTAAGGAAGACTTGAAAAAGAGGTCACAGAGGAGATTTCTGCCCCACCAGGTCTGTGGTAAAGATAGATGCCTGGGCTGATTAGACCATGAGAGTGACCCAGGGTGTCAATTCTTTTGGGCTTCTGGCCTCTGGCCCTTAGTTGAAACTTCCTTCTCTGAGTCCTTGATTCTGCTTCTATTATGTGTCACTGGTAACAATAGGACAAGGGGCTTTTCTAGTATATTATTTCTCAAATGCTTCCCTCCCCTGCTGCCTTGTAATAATCAGTACTGTGATCTGAAATTTGCCGCCACTTATATTCTCAAAACGTTATAGAGCCCACTTCATCTTTCCCCTTTTGATGCGTGAGCTCAGAGGCTGCTTTCCCTGCTGTATTAGCTATTCATTGCTGACTAACAAATGACCCCAAACGTTATCAGATTACAACATCACACAATTATTACCTCACAGTATCTGTGGTTCAGGAATCTGTGGATGACTTAGCTTGGTTCTCTGGCTCAGAGTATCTTACAAGTCAGCAAACAAGGTGATGGCCAAAGCCAAAGTCACCTCTAAGTTCTACTGGAACAGGATGCACTTGATAGCTTATTCAGTGATTGTTGGAAGGAGTCAGCTCTTTGAGGGCCATTGGACTGAAGGCTTCAGTTCCTCACTAGCTGTTGACCAGTGGACACTCTCTCCTCCTGGTCACATGGGTATCTCCAAAGACCAGCTCACAGTATGGAAGCTGGCTTCATCAATGTGAGCAAATGAAAGAGAGCAAGAGAGAAGGAGTGTGTAAACACAATGGAAGTCACAGTCTTTTATGAGCTAATCTCTGAAGTGACATCCCTCTTTTTGGTTGTTTTCTATTAGTTAGAAGCAAATCACTAGATCCAGTCCACAAACTAGGGGAATGGACTATACAAAGGAAGGAGATTCCACAAGAGTATGAATACCAGAAAGCAGGTATCCTTGGAGAGGGTAGAGCATCTTACAACCACAACTGTCCTGTAGTGGGTACGTGGAAAATTCTGGGATTTGGGCTCCTCTTCCTAGAACATCCCAATCTCGGGTAGTTTCTGCTCATTGTCTCTTAAAACTTCTATTTCTTTCAACCAGCAATTTCTTCTTTAGGTCAATAATACGACAACTCAATTCATCCCATCCCCAGATGTCCTAGGTTCCTAATCTGGTAGGATTTCTTATCCTTCTCTCCACAACTTCTATTTTCTGAGCTCTAATTCCCTTGAAGGATTTTCTTTTGATCAGTTGCTCTCTGAGAATGTCCTACTCCCTTTAGTTTTCTTCCCACCTTTTAGTACTTCATCCCTGTATGGCCTCTGACTATTTTTTGAAATGAGCCACATTTCTGTTATTATTGTTTAACAATCAAAGAACGTTGGATCTAAAGTTTCCTTCATAACTTCTAATCCGTTTTCCTTGATTAAAGAGAAAACACAAACCATCAGTCATTTCACTGAGGAGCTTTATGGTATTTATTCCAATTTCCTGCAAGGAAAGGTAGATACACTTTCTATTCTTTAATCATAACAGACTTGCTGTTCCAACCGCAGCGAAACACAGTCTCCAAAGGGAAACATGCAAATTTGTCATGAGATGGGCCTAGCTTTGTATTTAATGAAGCCAAATGAAATCTGTTTCTATAGGAGAGGGACCATCTCCAGCTTTCTGTAGGATTGGTTTTCTAGTCACCATAAAGCAGGCAATGAACGAATATTTATTAAGTGTCTATAATGGGCCCAACTCTATTTTAGGTGCTTAGAGTATCCAGAAGAGAAACATAAGACTTGGTGATTGCCATAAATGACCTGATGTCTGTGGTTGCCCCAAGGTAGGTCTCATTTGGATTGAGACTAGACACATGACATGAATTTCAACAATATTGTGGAACTGTGCCTTAGAAGATGGATAGGATTTCATAGGCAGAGGGAAGAAGGGAAAATAGCATGAAAGCATATGCAGAACCATGCAAGGGGTGAGATGATAGTTTCCTTTTCATTGTGTTTATCATCATGAATGTTTTCCCATTAAAAAAACAAAATCTTCTCATTGGCAGGCCACAGGAGAGGCTTGAGTTTTCTTGTGATTCTTACTGGTAGGGCAAGACCACTTTCAGCTCATATGCAGGCCAAAGCTGCAGTTTGCCCATTTTTATGCTCTTTTATTTCCATTTGTTCTAGTGTACAACTGCTTTTGTCTGCTTTGGGCTCAACTGCTGATACTTGGTCCAGATTTGAAAGTTGTCCTGCAACCCCTCTTCTGCTGCTCATCTTTCTGTATTCTACCGGTACTTTTATTTTTATAAGTATTTATAAAGTGCTTACTGTAAACCAGGCCTTGTGCTAAGTGCTCTAAGTAAATAACAGAAATGAATAAGACATGGGTCCTAGCCTCCAGGAGTTCATAGTCCAGTGGAATATGGGGACAGCTAAGATGACACCAATGACTCTCAATCAAGACAAATTGGCCAGTGCCACTGGAAATGCTAGAGCACTTTACTATGAGTAATGTGAGTTCTGACTTCCTCAGTTGGGCATATGGTATTTGTTTTCACCTATGTATTTTGTAGACCTCAATTATGCCACATATTTTGAAATACGAAGTGTGTGTGTGTGTGTGTGTGTGTGTCCTGGATGGCTATTGCATGGTCTCTGTTGTCTCCTACCAGCAGCCAACTCATCTCTGGAATGGCTGGAATGGCTGGAATGTCATTTCATAATAAGCTGAGGCTATGCACTCTGGTTCATTCTCCTTCAAAGGGCTTTCATGGTGATGGGGACAGGAGAGGAGGAGAGGAAGCAAAGACGAAGCTGTTCTTCTTGGCCAAGAAGCATCCCTTTGACACTACACTTGGAATTGGTGGAAAGAAACAGCAAACAAAAAGAGTCATTGGCACCAGTGTTCAGTCAGGCCTTCCCATGAAAAGGAGTCCCTTTCATCCTTACAGAACTGAGGAGAATTAGTCTCATTAGAATAAGTAGTTTCTTAATCCATTGGAAATAGGCTCTTCTGTGCTGGTATTGGGGTCATAATGAAAATGTGATAAGACAGTAGGCAGGAGGTACAGTCTGGCTGTGCTGGCGTCACTCTGGAAACAAGACCTGTAAATACAGCCCACATTTGACATGATGGCACTAGGGTAACTTTCAGAATATGTTCCTGTCAGGAAAACTGACACAGCTCTCTACCCAGTCTCCTCAGTCTAGGAAACATTATTGCACATTAGTGCCTACTGAGACCTTGGCAATAGCCATGATGAAAGGAAGTGGCCGCAGCGGTGCAGGGGTTATAGAGTTGCTTACTATTTGTACAAATGGTGGGAAGAGCCTACAGGACAGGGGTGGAAAGAGGCTGGCTGGGTTGTAGTTAAGAAACCTATTATCTGCTGAATCAGGGTAGAGACAACAGGAGACAACAGGCACATTTTATAATGCCCTGTCTTTCAGTTCTATTTACAGTTTGAAACTCTGTGCTAGTGGTTCCCAATATGAGGGTGAAGGGGATTAGAATAGGCCACCCCCAAATATTCCACTTTGGCATAAGGAATATTTTGAGCTGAGGGCAATTAAGAAGCAGCAAACACAGGAAGAGCTCTTTGCCCTCCCCCATCTGCCTGAAAGAAGGAAATCAATTTCCCTTTATGAAGGTGTTCCTCCTCCCTCTTCCATACTAAGAGAACAACCCTTATCACCAGAGACAGAAAGTCAGAACCGAGATGGGTCTGCACAAAAGAAGTTACTAAAATATCTCTTATCTTCCATTAGTTTCTTCCATGTATATACATTCCCACAATTCCCCATGCCTGGATGCCCAACTCTTTGTCCTTTGTCTTGTCACTTCTTCACAATTTGTAGGCCCCAGGTACAGAATCTGACAGAGCAGCAGAAAAGGTTTTCCGCTCCCCAACGGGGACAGGGAAGTGGTATTGGAGATACCGCAGATGCTTTTTGAAAAAGTCATTCACCTCTGACTTTCCACCCATTGACAGAACCATTGCTCTAGGAAGAACCAGAACTTGGGGCCAATTTAATGAGTTCTGGTTGAATGACTGAAGTCATTTGCCTCTGCCTCCTGATTTACCCTGCTTCTGCCCGAGTGCTAGTGAATCAGGCACTTTGTTTTTTCTCTTTGACCAGTCCTCCATTTCATACCCCTGTTTCAATAACTGGGTCCTTCTCCAGTTTCCCTGACATAAGCTCTTGGAAAGACTTCCCAGAACCTACATTTCTCTAAAGGACTGGTCCTCTTATTTTAGAGTACATTGGAGTTAGGTGTACTCTGCTAGACAAATTCAGATAAACAACAAGTAACTTAGTATAAGTATGTTGTATGCAATAGTTGGGACATATTTGTAATAAAAATGATTTGTTGTTTGATCTGAACTTCGAATTTAATTGGACTTCCTGTATTTTTATTTTCTAAATCTGGCAATATAACCTGGGAACTTTGTTAAAATGTGGATTTCTGGTTCCTAGTCCCAGAATTCTAATTTGACATGTCTGTGGTAGGGAATCTTTAACAGGTACATTGGAAAAGGTAGCTAAAGAATACACTTTATGAAACCCTAACCTATACTACAGATCTGCTTGCAGCCCCTGTTCCCTGGTAATTCTGGAACCTGGAGTCTTTCCCCAGGACCTTATTCCTGTACCTGGGTTCTGTTCCCATTCCAGATAGCACAGATGCCCAGCATTAGTACGTTTATGCAAGGAAGCAAATCATTACAGAAACATTTCTCAAGGCCCATGGCTCTGGGGAGTAGAGAGGAAGGTGAGAATGATTCAAAATGCTCTCAATCAAAAATGATAATTACAAAAATAGCAACAACAATATCTATCACTTATATAGCACCTACTATGTGCCAGACACTGTTTTAAGTGCTTTTACATAAGTTAACTCCTTTAATCCTCACAACAACCCAATAAGGTAAGTGCAGTTATTATCCCCATATTAAGATGAAGAAACTGAAATACAGAGATTCCAAGTGATGTGCACAAGATCACACAGCAAGTAAGTGGCAGAGCCAGGCAGTTTGATCTATTTGCAGTCACCTTAAATCAAAGTTTTGGAGAGCAGGGTCCAGTAATGGCCCTAAACAAAATTGTAAAGTGGGCAGTCTGCTTTCCTTACCCCTCACCTCTCTTCTGGCCACCTTCTTTCCAGTCCCTAATCATTTTTCTACATTCTCTAATTTCCTCTTCATACCCAGCAACGTAACTCAGCTCTGTTTCCCAAAGCATCACTAAAAAAACTCATGACATTGTTACTAATAAGGCCCTTTTTGCTTTGAAAGCTACTGCAACAATAACATCTTCCTGAACAAGAGATCAGGAGGGAGGGAAGGAGGGAGGGGAGGGGTCTGTGTTCAGGGTAGGGTAAGATGTAGTACTCAAATAAAACTTTCTAGGTAGATGTAGGCAACTCTAATGAAAAGTGATGGTCAGCTATTACTTTCAGAGTGAAGTACATCTGACAATTCTTGTAGATGGAGTAAACAGGAGGCTTGTTCCCCTTAAAAAAATTGGAGGTAAAATTGCCTATTAACTATAGAATCAAGCCTGATGCTATTACACTGAACTATACGTAGCTCTTCTCTTGTCCCTGGAAACAGTCTCTGACTCAGAGGAAACCTGCCCTGTTAGCTGCAGATCTCTGAATGGAATATATCCTGTCTGTGTCCTAATTAATACCTCAGTTCTGCAGAGTGTAATTGGCCTAGAATGTAGAGCTGTGTTCAGTGTCCCTTGGGCCAGTTGCACAATGAGAGTTGAACTGAAGCTACAGAAGAACTTGTCAGCAGCAAGCTGAGAGCCTAAGGAATGAAGCTATTCATGAAGGGTGGGAGAGCAGTAGAGTCCTTTTGGAGGAGACAGAGCAACAGAAAAATTAATTTGGTGAAGTTGGCAGGGTTTTTTTTTTTTTGTCTCTTTCCACAAGGGGAGAGTGTTGGAAAAGATTCCTTTATTTATTAATACTCTTATTCATTCAGCCATTCATTCAACAAATATTTAATATGGGTCTACTATGTGTCAACCACCATTTAAGGAACTAGTGATACAAACATGAAAAGGAAAAATTTCTAGGTTTTATGGTGCTTATATTCTAGTGAGGAAAGATCTACTGCAGAATCCCGTGGTTTGGATTCAGTAACATGGATCAAGACCATGGCCTATTGACTCACTGAGGTCACCACAGGCAGTGAGCCTAGGATCTCTAGTGGCTGAAGATCAAAACTGGGAGGCTAAGCTATGATCATTTGGATGTCCTTCTCCCTCATTAGTTCTGGATCAAAACCTACTTGTCCCTCAACATCTCCTTCTATTCCACTGCCTCCATAAAGCCTTCTGTAATGACAACAGCCCCCGATAAAGTCTCCTTCCCCTGCTTTCAAAGTCTGCACTCTTGCACTTGATTATGCAAGGTCTCATTTCCTAGCCATTTTTGTGTTCGTTCTTACCTTGCTGGTGGTAGGAGTAGGTTGAGGGAGTTGTAGCTGATAAAAGGAAGACGAGGGCTTCCCTGGTGGCGCAGTGGTTGAGAGTCCGCCTGCCGATGCAGGGGACAAAGACGAAGTCTGATTCTTCAGAGGGATCCAAGATCCCTCAAGATCTTCCTCTGTCAGCTTCCCTGCAGATGCTAGCCCCATCCTGAACCTCAAATATGACAGTGTGCCAGTATCAAGGGAGTCATGAAGACAATTCACTTTTCCAAAGGATCCAAGGATTCCTTATCCAATCTTGTTTCCTTAATGTCCTAACGGGGGATGCCGATCTATGTAGTCCTGGGAGCTGGAGTAGAGGGGAGGAAGAGATGCATATCAGTCAGGGTTCTTAGTTGTAAAGAACTAAAATCTAAATCTGACTAGTTTAGGCAGAAAACAAATTATTTGAGGCTCGTTAGAAGCTTATACAATCCCGGAGAAAGCCAGAGAACCAACTTGGAGTCAAGAGAGTCAAAAATAATACTCAAAATCACAAGGCAAAAGTGGAGATTCCCCCTGACGCTGCTGCTGGGCACAAATACCACAGCTTGAACTGTGAGAAAGAAAAAGGCAGACCCTGACACGAGTGAGCTGACCTGATGCTATCACCCACGCCTTGGTGTTGCTGGGAGCTAGTCTGGCACTCACAGCTAGGTCTTGGTGTTCTCCTGTTAAATATCAAAAATTTCACAGGACAGCAACATCAGACAGAGTCACCCTGTGATGGTGATGGATCAAGACATAAATGTAAACATTGTCCAAATCACAAAAATGATAAGACATTCCCCTACCCTGGCTAATGGGGAATGACTGCTGCTTCTTTACCAATTATAGCTTTAGCTTTGGGTTAGCAGTCCCTCCTCCTAGGTAAGATTTATTAAGATACCCAGTCATGGAATTACCACTGCTTCCTAACAGCATCCAATCCAGAACAAAGCCCCTCTTCCTCACCCCCCCAAATCACCTAACACAAGTCCAAATCCTATAGTAAGTCCTCTCTAATATCCTCCCTGTGGTATGCATTTTCCCTTACATCAATGAGTGATAAACCCAATTTGTTAAACTACAAGATGTACTACTGGTAGTCTTTGTCTGGAAGGCATTGACAACTGCCAATATCATTCAATGTGGGCACCAGACACTACTCCTGGAACCTTTGCAAATGCTGCCTCTTAAAAATGAAATGGAACTGCCCCTATCTTGGCCAGAATGCAGTCCATATTATATCTGCTCCTCTGCATCACTAGCTTCCAATTCCAGGTCTGAGTAGGTACACGTGACTGAAAGAGCGTAGGTCACATGCCTGTACTCAAGCAGTAGGGAGGCTTGGGAAACAAACGTCTGGTTTCTTTGAGGAGTCTGGGACTTCTAAGGTGAGGAATTCTTAAAACATAGGAAGGGTGTTCACAAGTGCTGAGTAGTTGTAGCAGACATTGTAAATGCTCCATCCAGATCCCCAGGGATTCTTTTTGGTGGTCTGGTGCGCCCATCCCCCAGCTGCTGTAATTGCTGCTGCTAAAAGTTTACATCTATAACCTTCTCTGTAGGACTGCCCTTGAGCAGCTGAAACTACCTCACCTAGGAGTTCTGTCTCCCAAGGCTGACCATAGCCAATGACAGAGTGGGGCAGTAGTACAAAATCCCCATCCCTTTCGTCTCAAGGTAGGATGGACTCTTTTGAGCCATTTACATATACCCAGAGCTACCTGTGGGATCAGGGCGATGCTAGATTTCATGCGAAATAACATCCTTGCTTAGCTTCTTCCCTTGCCCTCCCTTGTTTCCCTCACAGTTTTCATTCTCCAAAAAAATCACTTGCATAGGAATCCTTTCTGAGGAACCAATCCTAAGACAATGTCCACACCTTTGGCTGACCAATATCAACATATATCCTTTTGCATACATAAACTTCACAACAACAATAGTGTCCATGTGATATAATGCAACTATTTCTGATATAAATGCAAACATGTCAAAGAGTGGAATCTCAAATTCTGACTAGTTACTAAATATATTCAGACCTCAATCCAGGGTCTTTGGATGCTGTGCATTTAGCCTCTGGTTCCATCACAATTGCATCTTGATTTTCTATAAACTAGAGACTCTATGTAAAGTTAACCACTATGTATGAAATAGTATAATGGGAGGGGGAAATGAAATATGTCACAGCAAGGAAGAAACTCTGGGTAGATATTATAGTCTTCTTTCTGAAACTTTTCCTATACCACTCTGTCTATATTTCTTTTGCCTTCCTTAGTATCTAAGCTGCTAAAAGTTCTTTACCTCAGGCATGACCTACAACTGCATTCCTGAGCTTTTCGGTGGGCCTGCCTGTATGTGGTTGTCCAAGTCTCCCTTTTTAACTTTACCACTGGAATGGTAGCGGGAGGAAGTGCCTTGAAGGATCCTCTGTGTCCCAGACACACTCCTCCCCACCTTCACTCTACAGTAGCAGCCCTGTGTCATACCATCTAGCTCTGAAAACTCCCATCTTGGGTGTTATTCTGGTGGCACAAACAGTCCAAAATAGCCAGATGGCTGTCTCCTCTTTTAGGTAACAGACATGCTGTTGTGTGTCTGTCCAGAAGAAGCATGTCTTCCTCAAGTACTGAAACCTCTCAACCAGCAGAACTATACAATTTTGTGAGTAGGCTAGTAAATGTAATAGTGGGAAGAGCCACTCCAACTTCCAGCCCTTGGTTCCTAGAATACTTGCTCTAACAGCAGCACTATCTATTGACCACTAGTTCAGAGCATATGCCGCATCCTATAGGATAACATCTCCAGTGTTCAGATCTTGAGCCCCAGAGACTCTGTAATTGAGTTTTAATAGACCATTGCATTGCTCTACCAGGATAACTGCTCCTGGTTTATGATGTCTGTGGTAAGATCAGTGAGTCTTGTATTAGTCCATCAGCTTCATTCTTTCTCTGTAAAATGAGTTTCTTGTGAGGGATACAATGGCAGTGAAAAGGACATTCATTAAGTCTATGAGTGGTGGTGCTGGCAGAAGCATTGCTGGCTGGAAAAGCAAATCCATGTCAGAGTTAGTATCATTTCCAGACAGGACAAATGGCCTTCTCTTCCGTAATGGAGGGAATCCAAAGTAATTGACCTGCTACCAGGTCTCTCTGCAGAATGGGGCCCAACTGGGGGCTTAGCCTAGGCCTCCACTGTTGGCAGTTTGGGTACTTGGCAGATACAGTAGCCAAGTCAGCCTTGGTGAGGGGGAATCCATGTAAATGATGCCATGCATAACCTCTATTTCTGCCCTCATGGAGCTCGCCACTTCATGTGTGAGCTCATTAAGTAAGCACTGGGGGGACGGGGAAAAGAGGCTGGTTGACATCCATGATTATTACGTTTTGTTCACTTGATTATTGAGAGATTTCTCCAGTATGGTGGCTTTTTGGTGAGCCATCATAGAGGACATAAATATTCTCATGAATTCGAACTAATACTGGTCCTGTAAAGTTGAGATGATGCTGGGGGTCAGGAAATACAAAACGAAACAGTACAGGAACAACCTCCAAGTCAGTTTTAAAGTATGGTTCAGATATCTATACTCAGCCCCTTGAGAATGACTAAGCCAGGAAGCATTTGAGTGGTGAGTCAGCTCTGACACCTGACTGATGAGGTTAGACCTCTGAAGAGAGGAAAGTTCTGAGAGGAGTTTCATTGACAGAGAGGTAGAAGGAGCCTAGGGCTTAGAATCTGAAAACCTGAATTTGACTTTCAGCTCTGTCATTTAAGCTATATGACCATAGGAAACATGCTTTGCCTCTCTCGGTTTAACCTTCCTTGTCTATAAAACAGGGTTAATAATAGTTTCTTTGCCAACCTCATGGAATTTTAAGGTCTAAAATGTGATAATGCGTTTGGAAGCACTATGAAGTAGTGCTTCCAAAGTGCTAAGAAATAAGCTATGACGTGCCATACAAATATAAAATGAATTTTTGCCATAAAGGAAGGACTTCCATGAACTCTGTTGAACTTGGAGGAGAAAGGAAAAGAACCAGGTCAGACACTGTGACTTCCTTGGAGCATGGGCCAGGCTGATGGACAGGTCCATAATTTCTAATCTCATTGGCTCTCTGCTTTAGACCAAGAGTACTGTGGAGCTGGCAGAAGTACCATAATCTGGAAGAGCCCATCTGAGAGAAGGCTTAAAGTCTACTTCCAATTGTGCCTTTTGAATCTGTCTCAGTAAACAGGGAAACAAACATGTTCTAGATTAATAACTCCCTTGACGGTTGATTCTGAAAACCGTGGGAGCAGGTAATGAGGAAGCCACAGAGAGTTTTTGTTGGCTCAGGAGCCAAAGGATTTATATTTTGAAAAAAAATGTGATGTTCTGAAACAAACTCCCTTTCTTCCCAACCTAAATCTTGGAATATTTCTCCTGAATACAGAGTGAGATGGGTAACTGGTGAGTCTGCATCCTTGGGTTCATGTAGATGATCAGTTTAAATAACCCACAAAAATAGTCCACTTTGGGGCTGTGTGTGTGTGTGTGTGTGTGTGTGTAAGTAATCCATACTCTGTGTGCATAGCCCTCCTGAAAACAAAAAACACACTGCTGTACCCTTGTTGTGCAACGTTGTTAGATGAGAAAGCAGAAGGCTCTAGGGAACAGTGGAAGTGGATGATCCTGCAGAAGAAGGGAGGCTTGATCGGAGATGCATAGACTATGGATGGGCATAAGGGACAAAAATAACTTTGGCTAAGACTACAGGATTTCTGTTATGTTGGTAGCTTATAGGTAATCTGGGAGATAGTTTGTCCTGCACACACACTCCAAAAAACCAGTCCAAGATTTATATATGCTCATTCTGTATGGTGGAAAGGAAGTCTGGCTGAAATGACTGACTGGTTGATAATTTTCAGTATAAAAGACTAATACAGACCTTCTTCAAAGCAAGTCATCTTAATATTAGCAGCAGCAGGAGCAGCAGGTCCTATACTAATTGATTTACATGTCATTTAAGCCTTACGACAAATCTTGTAAAGTTGATACTATTATTATCATCCTCATTGTACAGAGAAGGAAGTTGAAAGACTAAGGGACTGCCAAGGGCACACAACCTCTTAGTAAGTGTAGAGAAATTCCTTCTTCTACCTTGATCACTGATAAAGATTATTACTTTACTGCATCTGAATTAAACTTGGAAGGAGGATTTCCCTCCTCCTCACCAGTCCAAGCCTGTAGGATTGCATTAGTTGGCAAAGAAATGGTGGCAAAATGCCCGAGGATTTAAGATTTAGGCTATTGAGTATTAGCTGGTCCTTTTGGTCCGGTCCATGTCTGGATTGATAATAACTGCACACTCCCTGCTTGGCTCTTGGAGATGTTTTTCCACAGATGGTTCTCTGCATATATCATGGTCTGTTTCATCTGTTGAAAAGATGAACCATCAATCATGATTGCTGCCCTTGAGACGCCTACCATCTAGACAAATAGTAATGTTGTGTATGGGTAGCATAACTGCTTTCATGGTTAAAAAATGTGAAAACAGCACACAGATGCAATCCTAAATCCTTTGCAGTAAAGAAAGAACATTTTGCATAAATTGAAAGTTTTGGGAGAGTGAGTGTGAAGGGGCGTTATCTGTTTGGAAAGTACCCAGGAAGATTTTGCACTAACTTTTGACTGTGTGGAAGTCAATTGTAGGAGCTATTTGAGAAACAGGAAAGAATGGAGTGAACATGTCACATAAAGGTATGAGAGAAAATCTCGATATTGGAAATGTTGAGAGAAGGCTTGAAAGAAGAAATGGAAAGCCTGACTATGGGAGTATTCAGGGGAGAACACATATAGTTCTGAATTTACTGGATAAGTAAGCACTTGTGTTTATGAAAGAGAGAAGGCAGATAGAAAGTGAGAAATAGTTTAAAGAGTTTTCTTACTCAGGCTGGGAGGTAAATATGGATGTTGGATATTTTAGAGTAGGAGGAAACTAATATGGCTCTCTGGACTGAACTGATCAGTTGTATTATTGCCTCTGAGTTCTTCTTGCAGGTAAAGGCCAGCTTCTCATACTGAAAATAACAAGCACTTATTGTCTACTTTTCATGTGCTGGAATCTGGCTAAGCCCATTACATGTATTATCTCATATCATCCTCAAAACAACTTCACAAACTACAGTCCCTAACAGATGGGAAATTTAAGGCCTGTGGAGATTAAGTGACAAGTCCAAGTTTATACAGATTGTAAGTGGCTGAGCTCAGGGCTGCTTGACTCCAAAGTCCACATGCTTTCCCAGACTCTCCATCTTGGGCAGGGTACCAATATTTTCTCCTTTACAATATGGGACAGAACTCAAGAAACTAGTATGGCTGGCAGGCAGACTAGTAGCTCTGTGATGAGTCTTCTTGTAAAGGACATATGCAATCATTTATGATTCCACCTACCTCTATTTTTATTTTATTTTTTATACAGCAGTTTCTTATTAGTTATCTATTTTATACATATCAGTGTATATATGTCAATCCCAATCTCCCAGTTCATCCCACCCCCCGCTTTCCCCCCTTGGCATCCATACGTCTGTTTTCTACATCTGTCTCTCTATTTCTGCCTTGCAAACCGGTTCATCTGTACCATTTTTCTAGATTCCATATATATGCGTTAATATACAATATTTTTCTCTTTCTGACTTAACTTCACTCTGTATGACAGTCTCTAGGTCCATCCAGGTCTCTACAAATGACCCAATTTTATTCTTTTTTATGGCTGAGTAATATTCCATTGTATATATGTACCACATCTTCCTTATCCATTCGTCTGTCAATGGGCATTTAGGTTGCTACCATGACCTGGCTATTGTAAATGGTGCTGCAATGAACATTGGGGTGCATGTGTCTTTTTGAAATATGTTTTTTTCTGGTATATGCCTAGGAGTAGGATTCCTGGGTCACATGGTAATTCTATTTTTAGTTTTTTAAGGAACCTCCATACTGTTCTCCATTGTAGCTGTATCAATTTACATCCCCACCAACAGTGCAAGAGGGTTCCCTTTTCACCACACCCTCTCCAGCATTTGTTGTTTGTAGATTTTCTGATGATGCCCATTCTAACCAATGTGAGGTGATACCTCACTGTAATTTTGATTTGCATTCTCTAAGAATTAGTGATGTTGAGCAGTTTTTCATGTGCCTCTTTGCCATCTGTATGTCTTCTTTGGAGAAATGTCTATTTAGGGCTTCTGCCCATTTTTGGATTGAGTTGTTTGCTTTTTTAACATTGAGCCGCATGTCCTGTTTACATATTTTGGAGATTAATCCTTTGTCCATTGATTCGTTTGAAAATATTTTCTCCCATTCTGAGGGTTGTCTTTTCATTTGGTTTATAGTTTCCTTTGCTGGGCAAAGCTTTTAAGTTTCATTAGGTCCCATTTGTTTTTTTTGTTTTGTTTTTATTTCCGTTACTGTAGGAGGTGGGTCAAAAAATATCTTTCTGTAATTTATGTCAAAGAGTGTTCTTCCTGTGTTTTCCGCTGAGAGTTTTATAGTGTCTAGTCTTACATTTAGGTCTTTAATCCATTTTGAGTTTATTTTTGTGTATGGTGTTAGAGAGTGTTCTAATTTCATTCTTTTACATGTAGCTGTCCAGTTTTCCCAGCACCACTTATTGAAGAGACTGTCTTTTCTCCATTGTATATCCTTGCCTCCTTTGTCATAGATTAGTTGACCATAGGTGCGTGGGTTTATCTCTGGGGATTCTATCCTGTTCCATTGATCTATATTGCTGGTATATGGCTTTTATTATGTTGAGGTAGGTTCCCTCTATGCCCACTTTCTGGAGAGTTTTTATCATACATAGTTTTGAATTTTGTCAAAAGCTTTTTCTACCTCTATTGAGATGATCATATGGTTTTTATTCTTCAGTTTGTTAATATAGTGTATCACGTTGATTGATTTGTGTATATTGAAGAATCATTTCATCCCTGGGATAAATCCCACTTGAGCATGGTGTATGATCCTTTAAATGTGTTATTGGATTCTGTTTGCTAGTATTTTGCTGAGGATTTTT
>NW_020172000.1:1330189-1349724 GCF_003031525.2 Neophocaena asiaeorientalis asiaeorientalis
TTTTTTTTTTTTTTTTTTTTTTTTGCGGTACGCGGGCCTCTCACTGTTGCGGAGCACAGGCTCCGGACGCGCAGGCTCAGCCACTCCGCGGCATGTGGGATCTTCCCAGACCGGGGCACGAACCCGTGTCCCCTGCACCGGCAGGCAGACTCCCAACCACTGTGCCACCAGGGAAGCCCTATTTTTTTGTAGTATCTTTGGTTTTGGTATCAGGGTGATGGTCGTGTTGTAGAATGAGTTTGGGAGTATTCCTTCCTCTGCAATTTTTTGGAAGAGTTTGAGAAGGATGGGTGTTAGCTCTTCTCTAAATGTTTGATAGAATTCACCTGTGAAGCCATCTGGTCCTGGACTTTTGTTGTTGCAAGATTTTTAATCACAGTGTCAATTTCATTACTTGTGATTGCTCTGTTCATATTTTCTATTTCTTCCTGGTTTAGTCTTAGAAGGTTATACCTTTCTAAGAATTTGTCCATTTCTTCCAGGTTGTCCATTTTATTGGCATAGAGCTGTTTGTAGTATTCTCTTATGATGTTTGTATTTCTGCTGTGTCTGTTGTAACTTCTCCTTTTTCATTTATAATTTTATTGATTTGAATCCTCTCCCTCTTTTTCTTGGTGAGTCTCTCTAAAGGTTTATCAATTTTGTTTATCTTCTCAAAGAACTAGCTTTTAGTTTTATTGATCTTTGCTATTGTTTTCTTTGTTTCTATTTCATTTATTTCTGCTCTGATCTTTATGAATTCTTTCCTTATAGTAACTTTGGGGTTTTTTTGTTCTTCTTTCTCTAGTTCCGGACCGGGACACGAACCCGCGTCCCCTGCATCGGCAGGCAGACTCCCAACCACTGTGCCACGAGGGAAGCCCAGGTAAGATTCTTTACTTGAAATTTCTCTTGTTTCTTGAGGTAGGATTGTATTGCTATAAACTTCCCTCTTAGAACTGCTTTTGCTATATCTCATGGGTTTTGGATCATCATGTTTTCATTGTGATTTGTCTCTAGGTATTTTTTGATTTCCCCCTTGATTTCTTCAGTGATCTCTTGGTTATTTAGTAATGTATTGTTTAGCCTCCATGTGTTTTTTTTACATTTTTTTCCCTGTAATTGATTTCTAATCTCATAGCCTTGTGGTCTGAAAAGGTGCTTGATATGATTTCAGTTTTCTTAAATTTACCAAAGCTTGAATTGTGACCCAAGATGTGATCTATCCTGGAGAATGTTCCATGTGCACTTGAGAAGAAAGTGTAATCTGCTGTTTTTGGATGGAATGTCCTATAAATATCAATTAAATCTCTCTGGTCTATTGTGTCATTTAAAGCTTGTGTTTCCTTATTAATTTTCTGTCTGGATTATCTGTCCATTGGTGTAAGTGAGGTGTTAAATTCTCCTGCTATTATTATGTTACTGTCAATTCCCTCTTTTATAGCTGTTGTAATTTGACTTATGTATTGAGGTGCTCCTATGTTGGGTGCCTATATATTTATAATTGTTATATCTTATTCTTGGATTGATCCCTTGATCATTATGTAGTGTCCTTCCTTGTCTCTTGTAACATTCTTTACTTTAAAGTCTATTTTATCTGATATGATTATTGCTAATCCAGCTTTCTTTTGATTTCCATTTGCATGGAAAATCTTTACATGGAAAGATTCCCAAATTTGGATGGAAAAACTTTTTCCATCCCCTCACTTTCAGTCTGTATGTGTCCCTAGGTCTGAAGTGGTTTTCTTATAGACAGCATATATATGGGTCTTGTTTTTGTATCAATTCAGTGAGCCTGTATCTTTTGCTTGGAGCATTTAATCCATTCACATTTAAGGTAATTATCGATATGTATATTCCTATTACCATTTTATTAATTGTTTTGGATTTGCTTTTTTTTAGGTCCTTTTCTTCTCTTGTGTTTCCCACTTAGAGAAGTTCCTTTAACATTTTTTGTAGAGCTGGTTTGGCGGTGTTGAATTCTCTTAGGTTTTGCTTGTTTGTGAAGTTTTTGATTTCTCCGTTGAGTCTGAATAAGATCCTTGCCAGCTAGAGCAATCTTGGTTGTAGGTTCTTCCCTTTCATCATTTTAAATATATCATGTCACTCCCTTCTGGCTTGTAGAATTTCTGCTGAGAAATCAGTTGTTAACCTTATGGGAGTTCCCTTGTATGTTATTTGTTGGTTTTCCCTTGTTTCTTTTAATAATTTTTCTTTGTCCTTAATTTTTGTCAGTTTGATTACTATGTGTCTTGGCATATTTCTCCTTGGGTTTGTCCTGCCTGGGACTTTCTCTGCTTCCTGGAATTGGGTGGCTATTTCCTTTCCCATGTTAGGGAAGTTGGTGACTATAATCTCTTCAAATATTTTCTTGGGTCCTTTCTCTCTCTCTTCTCCTTCTGGGACCCCTATAATGAGAATGTTTTTGCATTTAACATTGTCCCAGAGGTCTCTTAAGCTGTCTTCATTTCTTTTCATTCTTTTTTCTGTTCTGCGGCAGTGAATTTCACCATTCTGCCTTCCAGGTCACTGATCCATTCTTCTGCCTCAGTTATTCTGCTATTGATTCCTTCTAGTGTATTTTTCATTTCAGTTATTGTATTGCTCATCACTGTTTGTTTGTTCTTTAATTCTTCTAGTTCTTTGTTAATCATTTCTTGCATCTTCTCAATCTTTGCCTCCATTCTTTTTCCAAGGTCCTGGATCATCTTCACTATCATTACTCTGAATTCTTTTTCTGGAAGGTTGCCTATCTCCACTTCGTTTAGTTATTTTTCTGGGGTTTTAGCTTTTTCTTTCATCTGGTACATCGGCTTCTGCCTTTTAATTTTGTCTGCCTTTCTGTGAATGTTGTTTTCATTCCACAGGCTGCAGGATTGTAGTTTTTCTTGCTTCTGTTGTCTGCCTTCTGGTGGATGAGGCTAAGAGGCTTGTGCAAGCTTCCTGATGGGAGGGACTGGTGGTGTGTAGAGCTGGGTTTTACTCTGTGGGCAGAGCTTAGTAGAACTTTAAGCTGCTTGTCTGCTGATGGGTAGAGCTGAGTTCCCTCCCTATTGGTTGTTTGGCCTGAGGCGACCCAACACTGGAGCCTACCTAGCTCTTTGGTGGGACTAATGGTGGACTCTGGGAGAGCTCGCACCAAGGAGTACTTCCCAGAACTTTGGCTGCCAGTGTCCTTGTCCTCACGGTGAGACACAGCCACCCCCGACCTCTGCAGGAGACCCTCCAACATTAGCAGGTAGGTCTGGTCCAGTCTTCTATGGGGTCACTGCTTCTTCCCCTGGGTCCTTCTGCACACACTACTTTGTGTGTGCCCTCCAAGAGTGGAGTCTCTGTTTCCCCCAGTCCTGTCGAAGTTCTGCAATCGAATCCTGCTAGCCTTCAAAGTCTCATTCTCTAGGAATTCCTTCTCCCGTTGTCTGACCCCCAGGGTATAAAGCCTGATGTGGGGCTCAGAACCTTCACTCCAGTGGGTGGACTCCTGTGGTTATAAGTGTTCTCCGGTTTGTGAGTCACCCACCCAGCGGTTATGGGATTTGATTTTATTGTGATGTGCCCCTCCTACCACCTCACTGCAGCTTCTCCTTTGTCTTTGGATGTGGGGTGTCTTGTTTGGTGAGTTCCAGTGTCTTCCTGTCGATGATTGTTCAGCAGTTAGTTGTGATTCCGGTGCTCTTGCAAGATAGAGTGAGCGCATGTCCTTCTACTCTGCCATCTTGAACCCTGGCTCCAATCTTTGCTTCACCTGCCTCTATTATTGAAATCCACACGTAATCTGTAGTAATAGCATCACTCTCCTCTCCCCACTATTAAACTTCTTATCAGGCTGACTCATAAAGAATAATACTGATTGATTTTTGCTCATCATTTCTCTTGGTGGAAGAATATATGTGCAATAAATCAGTTGACAAACAGAAAACAGGAAGAAGGAAGGGAAATAAAAGAGGCCTTCCGGCTATTAAGCTTCCACTAGGCAGTTAACACATGAATTCATCCGTGGCTCCCCATTAGCTATAGGAAAATATAAACATAGATCTAGAAAATTTGGGGTACCACCTGGTTCCAGATAACATTAGTAAAATGGGGTGATACAATTGACTTTTCTTCTAAGAGAATAAGTCAGATGGTTCTTTTTTTTAAAATAAATATGTCTATTTTTTAATAGGAGTCTCTAGTAGAGCCAGAATCCCTAGGATTCCACCTCTTAGATCCCATATATGTGTTGTTTAAATGTGGTGAAAGCACACAATATTTACCATCTTATCTAGTCTCTGAGCAAATTTGAAATTTATAATATAGGTAACCCTTGAATATCACAGGTTTGAACTGTGAGGGTCCACTTATATGTGGATTTTTTCAATAAATACATAATACGTACAAATGTATTTTCTTTTCCTTAGTGATTTTCTTAATAACATTTTCTTTTTTTTACTTTACTGTAAGAATACAATATATAATAAGTATAACATATAAAAAAATTTACTAGCTTAACCATGTTAAGTGTACAGCTCTGTAGTGTTAAGTATATTCACATTGTTGTACATCAGATCTCTGGAACTTTTTCATCTTGCAAAATTGAAACTCTATATGCACTAAACAGCAATTCCCTATGTCACCCTGCCCCCAGACCCTGGTAATCATTATTCTACCTTTTGTCTCTATGTGTTTGACTAGTTAAGATACTTCATATAAGTGGCATCATACAGTTTTTGTCTTTTTGTGACTGGTTTAAGTCACTTAGCATAATATCCTCAACGTTCATTTAGATCCTATTTTAAAACCTCTTGAAGGCCCTCCTTGTATAAGTGTGAGTTATGACCTTTTTTCATTGTAGTGAAGTACATATAATATAAAATTTAACATTAGTGACATTTAGTATATTCACAATGTTGTGAATTATCACCACTATCTACTTCCAGAATATTTCACCACCGCAAAAGAAAACCCCATATCCATTAAGCAGTCAGTCTCCATTCCTCCCTCACCCTAAATCCTCACAACCACTAATCAGCTTTCTGTCTCTATGGATTTACCTATTCAGGATATTTTGTATAAATGAAATCATATATATGTGGTCTTTGGGGTCTGGCTTCTTTTACTTAGCATAATGTTTTCAAGTTTCAGCCGTATTGTAGCATGTGTCAGAATTTCCTTCCTTTTTATGGCAAGTTAATATTCCATTGTATAGATATATCACATTTTGTTTATTCACTTACCAGTTGATGGACATTTGGGCTGTTTCCACCTTTTGTCTATAGTATATAGTGTTGCTGTGAACATTTGTGTACAAGATTTTTTTGAACACCTTTTTTCAATTCTTTATGGTATATATCTGACAGTTATGACATTTTATTAGGGGATATTTTTCCTGACTGCCTTGCTAGGAAGCTGTATAACTTTCTACATCTTTTCACTCTCAGGATAGTTGCTACTGTGTCCCCAGTGGGATTCTCCAGCACATGCTTTTAAGAAGGTAATTCTATAAGCCAATTTAGAGTAAAACTATGATAATCATTACCCACTACCTTCTAAATACTATTCTAGTCTTACCAGTTCCATGAATCCTCCTCCCATAGTACTAACATACACCCCACACATTCTTATCCCTAAGCATGGTGTATCATATTTTTATTTAAATACATCATATGTGGATGCCTACCTTCTCAAACTAGAAGCCAATCAATTCCTTCCATTGCCAGAACTAATTTTCTTATCTCTCATATGTCCTCAGATGCACATAGAAAATATCTTACTCAAAATATTGGGTAAGAACATGAGTTTCTGTACCAACTTCATCACTCACCAGCTATGTGACCTTGAACAAGTTTTTGCTTAACCCATCTGAGTCTTGGTTTCCTCATGCATAAACTGAGGATAATAGTAGCATCTATCTCATTGGAGTTTTGTGAGGACAAATGACTTAACACATATGTAAGTCCTTTAGCATAGTGCCTGGGACATGGTAAGTACTCAGCAAATATTAGGTGGTGGTGGTAGTAGTAGTAGCAGTAGTAGTAGCAGCAGTAGTAGTAGTCATAGTAGTAGTAGTAGTAGTGGTAGTAGTAGTAGTGGTAATAGTATTTAGGGTCAGGTGGAACTGAGTTCAAATCTCAGCTCTGTCAATGATTAACAAGAAGTATTGCTCCCACTTGCATGCTCTGTCATTGCAAGATTTTTGCTTACAGTACACACATGTATACACAGGTGCAGGCTCCTGTGTTACGTCTCTGTGACAAAGACAGGCTAATTTTTCACCACCAACTGTCATCTGTATTCTCTCCTTTGGTATCCCGTAAGACAGGATTGCAGTTAGCTGGGGCCTTGTGACTACATTCTGGTCAGTGGAATGTGGATGGAAGGGGTGTGCATGATTCCCAGGTCTGGTCCATAAAATCTCGCCTGAAGTCCTCCTCACATTCCTCTCCCTTCATCTCCTGGATGCATGTGGAGTCTATAGTAGAGGACACTAAGCCACTAGAAGATGATGGGAGGAGACTGGGTCTACCTGCCAAACATGTTATTGGATTATGGAGTGAGTGAGAAATAAACCCTTTACTATGTTAAGTCCCTGAGATGTTGAGTTTGTTTCTTACAGCAATTAACCTTTAAGACTGATATAATAATCCTCTAATTTGCATGCTCAATGCTCGACTAGATTAAAATTATAGAAACCTCAACTGAAATGCACAAATTCAGGTGTAAAATTCATTTCCAACCCAGGGTCTTTTCTTCAGTTCTGTACAAACTGATCCATCCAATCAGGGCTAGGATGATGATGAAGCAAGTGAGGTGTCTAGGGCTCACACTTTAAGGAGGTGCTTACTCCCAGCATTGTGCAAGTGTGAGGTCAACACCCAAGGATGACTCCTTAAAGTTGGCACCCTAGGTGCCTCACTTGCCTCACCCTAATCTTGATCCTGCATCCCAGTGCCCCTAGTAGTGACGTCACCCTATATGCTGTCCCACTTCTTAACTCTGATTCTAAGCCAGGCATCTTCCTGAAAGCTGATTTAGCACTAATTCACTGTTACTGGAAGCAAGTTAATTGGCTTCTCTGGGCCTCAATTTCCTCTTCTGAAAAGAAGAGTACCTGGTTCATAGTGCACAATATGTGGTACTATTGTTATTCTCAAAATTGCAGAGGAGAATGAGTGAATTCCTTTGCTCACATCTTCAGTAATTCCCTGCTCCCACGACTGCTTCCCTCCAGCTCTTCTGGTCATTCCTTGGCATCTGTGTGTGCTAGGACACATATGCCCATGAGTTCCTTAAATGGGAGAGCTATGGCTACAAGCCCAAAGAAACTTTATTTGGAAACCCATGCGATTTTCATGGCTAACCCTTACTTGCTAAGCAGACAAAAGGAGCCTGTGTGTACTCCATCTCCACCAGCTACTTCCCTTTGCTGAACTGGCTGACCTGTCCCAACCTCTCCATAAAGATGGTCTGCCGTGATTCCTTTGGGGAATTAACTTGCCCTCTGCTTTGGCTCACTGGCTGTCTCTGTCTCAGGGACATCTGTTCAATGGCCAGATTTGGCCTTGGAATGGGCTCCACATCCAGCATTTCGGGGCTGGTGATGAAGCAAACATAGGGAGCTCTACCAGTCTAGCACTCTCCACCCACCACATGGTCCCAACACACCCCTCTGCATACAGTGCTTCATGTGCCTGTTACCAAAATATAACCCCCTGCCCCGAGGATTCCAGTAGAGGTACTTCCTAGACTGTTCTAACTTCCCACATCATATTAGTAATCTAAGGGATTGGGCTCCCATCCATTTTAGTTTTGAATAAGAGAAACTGGGCACTGGGAAGAGGAAAGAAGAGGAAAAATAATGTTAATTATGAGAGAGAGAGAGAGAGAGAAAGACAGACAGAAAGACAGAGAATGGGAAGGGAAAGGAAGAGAAGAGATACTGTGATGCCAGGGGATAAGAAACCCAAGATAGAAAGGAGTGGGGGGTGCTACAATGGATGAGAATGGAAATAGAAAAGAAAAAAGAAAGCAAAAAAGAGAAAAATAAAAAGCAGGAAAGCAAAACTTCAGGACACAAAAAGAAGGGAAAACATAAATAGAGATGTGAGAAGGAAAAATTTTGAGATGTAGCAGTCGGGGAATGAGAAAGTGACAACCCAGGAGGCATTGGGGGCAGTGGGTGGGGGAGTGGTGGCAGGGCTTGTGCCTCACAGAGCTCAGGCAAGGCCAGATAGTGCCAGAGGAGAAAGGCCAACCCTGCTGTGGCAGGGTTGTAAGCCCATTAGATTGTGAGCCCACTCTAAGGCTACACTGACTCACCTGGGACCATTTCTGGAGTGTTCTCAGATATTTTAAAGGCCCCATCACAAGCTTGCTGCAGGTTTATCTCACTTGATATCTGTTATGGGTGCTGGTTCAAATGAGCAAATAAGAAAAATAATTGTCCCTGGCCACTGCTCTTCCCCATTCTTTGCTTTGGGGTCCTAGATTTTGGCTCTGCTCTCAAGACAATAGTGAATGAAAGAAGGGAACAATGAAGGAAATTAACAGGTATAGAAGGGGTTCCAGGTCAAATTGCCATCCACTTCAATGTCTCCCTTGTTCCTCCAAGGGGCTCAGATAACTGTGATCATTTAGGACAAAGTAATAGCACGAAGAAGAGGAGAGGAAAGATAGAGCCAGGATACCACAGGGAGCCATGTGAGCCACCCATTCCAGACCTCCTCTTGATGATGCTGGCAGCAAAGGGGAAGCACATGTCAATTTGGAAAGCCTGAGAGACCCACTCCTTCTCCTCTGCCTTGCTCTGGAACTGCAGCCTCCCAATGTTAATGCCAACTCCTCAAGGCACAAGGGCTTCCCCAAAACACAGCCCACCTGAGCCCCTGATAATCCTACTTTTGGGGTGACTGTAGGACAGGTAGGGTCAGCGAAAAGTTGTTGGGGACCAAGGGTGAGTGGGGAGCATTGTAAGGTAAATAACTCCTCCTAAATCTTCCCAATTCTCCAACATTTTCTGTCTCCCTCCTTATCCCTCTCTTTCCTCTCATTTTTTTTTTTACATCTCATATGGTTGGATTATTTATATATTTATATACTCCTTGGTTCATGATATACTATCATCATTGGCCCACACATGACTTTATATATTTATTTATAAATGTAATATGATAAACCTGTGAAAGTACTGCCCAGTGAGCTGGGGTGTGTGTGGGGGAACTAGAACGTTACTCACACATTTACATCTACTCATGTGCACCTACTCTGTCCTATCCCTTTACCTCTTTCTTGCTGCCAAAGGTAAAAACTATCTTGTTTCTCTTTTTAATTTAAAGGATAGTTGATTTACAGTATTGTGTTAGTTTCAGGTGTACAGCAAAGTGATTCAGTTATATGTACATATATATTTTTTCAGATTATTATCCATTATAGGTTATTACAGTAAATCCTTGTTGCTTATCTACTTTCTGTATAGTAGTTTGTATCTGTTGATCCCATATTCCTAATTTATCCCTCCTCTCCACCCTTTCCCCTTTGGTAACATAAGTTTGTTTTCTATGTCTGTGAGTCTGATTCTGTATTATTTTTTAGATTCTACACATAAGTGGTATCATATAATACTTTTTTCTCTGACTTACTTCACTTAGTATGATATTCTCTAGGTCCATTCATGTTGCTGCAATTGCCAATATTTCATTCGTTTTTATGGCTGAGTAATATTTCATTGTATATACATACCATGTCTTCTTAAGCCAATCATCTCTTGATGGGCACTTCAGCTGTTTCCATCTCCTGGCTATTGTAAATAGTGCTGCTATGAGCATTGGGGTGCATATATCCTTTTGAATTAGAGTTTTCATCTTTTCCAGATATATGCCCAGGAGTGGGATTGCTGGATTATATGGTAGCTCTGTTTTTAGTTTTTTAAGGAACCTCCATACTGTTTTCCATAGTGGCTACACCAATTTACTTTCCCACCAACAGTGTAGGAGGGTTCCCTCTTCTCCATGCCCTTTCCAGCATTTATTATTTATAGACTTTTTGATGATGGCCATTCTGACTGGTGTCAGGTGATAACTCATTGTGATCTTGATTTGCATTTCTCTGATAATTAGTGATGTTGAGCACCTTTTCATGTGCCTGTTGGCCATCTGTATGTCGTCTCTGGAGAAATGTCAATTTAGGTTTTCTGTGCATTTTTTTTTTTTTTTGCGGTACGCAGGCCTCTCACTGTTGTGGCCTCTCCCGTCGCGGAGCACAGGCTCTGGACATGCAGGCTCAGCGGCCATGGCTCATGGGCCCAGCTGCTCCATGGCATGTGGGATCTTCCTGGACCAGGGCACGAACCTGCGTCCCCTGCATTGGCAGGCGGACTCTCAACCACTGCGCCACCAGGGAAGCCCTTCTGTGCATATTTTAATTGGGTTTTTATTTTTGATATTGAGTTGTATGAGCTGTTTATATATTTTGGTTATTAACCCCTTGTCAGTCACATCCTTTGCAAATATTTTGTCCCATTCTGTAGGTTATCTTTTTGTTTTGTTGATGGTTTCCTTTGCTGTGCAAAATCTTGTAAGTTTGATTAGGTCCCATTTGTTTAGTTTTGCTTTTGTTTCTTTTGCCTTGGGAGACTGATCTAGGAAAATATTGCTATGATTATGTCTGAGAATGTTTTGCCTATGTTTTTCTCTTCTAGGAGTTTTATGATGTCATGTCTTATAGCTATGTAATTATCTTGCATTCTGTGTTTATTGTTTCCATGATTTTCATTTTCATATATATATGAAAAGCACATGTGCCTCCCCAAAACCTAAGGCAAGTTTCTCAATGTCTTTAGGTTTCAGTTTCCTCTTCCATAAAATGACAATAATGATAATACCTAACTCAGAGGGTTGTGAGAGTTCAGTGCCTTAATGCTAGAAAGCCTCTAGAGAAGCACTTGGCATATGATTACGGGTAGTGGTGGTGGTAGTAGTAGTAGCAGTAGCAGCAGTAGTAATAGTAATACTTTCTATTCCTTTGCTAGCTCATGTGCCACTCCCCCCAGGAAGACTAACCTGATTTCCTCAGTTGAAACAAATTATTTTCTGTACATTCCCATGGTACCTATTCACACCTTCATTCTGGCCCATGTTTTGTACTAGTACTATTAATAAGTCTGTTTCCTTTTAAAGCAGTAGTTGTTAATATTATCAGCACATTAAAACCATCTGGGAACTTTTAAAAGAGTCCTGATCTAAGGCCTGTGCCAGACCAACTGAATGAGAATTTCTGAGAGTGAGACACAGATGTAAGCATTTTTTAAAGGTCTCCAGGTGATTCTAATGTGTATCCAAGGTTAAGTTCCACGCCTTAGGGCATGAGTTGGCAAACTCTGGCCCATAGGTCAAATCCAGATCACTGCCTGTTTCTGTAAATAAATTATATTGGTCTATTTGTTTATATATTATCTATGGTTAATTTCACACTACAGTAGGAGAGTTGAGTAGCTGTAACAGAGGCCCTCAAAGCCTGAATCATTTACTATCTGGATCATTGCAGAAAAAGTTTGTTGATTCCTGCCTTAGAAAATAATCTCACTGAGTATAGGGACCATGTCTTATTCGTCTCTCCTTTGTCTACATATGCCCAGCACAGTGCCTTGCCCGTAATCACTTAGTAAATGATTGTCCAAGGAACAGATAGAAATAAGGCGGAAGGTCCTGTCTGACAAATTCAAGACTGAGTTTTATTTTTCTAGTAGCACTGACACCAGCCTGTGCAGTTGTCCCTTAGTATCTGCAGGGGATTCGTTCCAGGAACCTCTGGATATACCAAAATCCATAGATGCTCAAGTCCCATAGTCGGCCTTTCACATCCATGGTTCCACATCCACAGATTCAACGAACTGCACATGGTGTAATACTGGATGTATTTATTGAAGAAAATCCACATATAAGAGGACCTCTGTTGTTCAAAGGTCAACTGTATTTTGAAGTATGTGAATTCCAGTCTCCTTTGTTGGTTGGGAGATGACGACCTGGAGAGAGCACTAGAAACAGGAAGTTAGGGGATCTAGCTTGCCTTGCTGCCTGCACAGATTCTCAGAGCACAGCGCTGGCCTCCTTGTCCTAAGCCTTCTTCATTTTTAGGATCTCTAATTGGCTTCCATTTCTCCCAAGTCTTTCCAGTTTGAGAAATACTTGAATTGACTGACTTTTGAAGATCTCTTCCAAATATGTCTTATGGGCTGTCTTGTGGTTTAATTATTCATGTCACAGTGGTTAAAAGTTGAGGCTTTAGAGTCAGGCAAACCCGGGTGTGAATCTTGGCTGTGTGACTCTGGTCTCACCATTTAGTGGCTCTGAGCCTCTGTGTCTGCAGCTATAAAATGGGCACAGCAGTACATACCTCACAGGGTTCTTGGAATAAATGAGTTAATGACTGTAAAACACTAAGCACAGTACTGGGTAAATAGTAAGCAAACAGTTAAAGTTAGCTATTACCATTTTCATCATAGCTATCATCACCAAACAGAGGTCTCATAGACCCTGCCACGTTATAAGCCCCTTATAGGCAGGGACCATATCGTAGCCAATTCTGCATTCCTGCCACACCTGTACATACACAGTGGGCTGTCAATGTGCATCAGTTGTTTGAATTGTATTCTGTCACCCCAAATAAAGCTTATGGCAATGATGAAGATGTCAATCTTTACCTTACCTCAAACTCTCCACTGCCTGCATCCCTAGGCATCTGCGTGTTAATCAAGGCCAGTGAGAGATTCCTGTGGGACAGTGTCAAAACCCGTCAGTTCAACAGCAAAAAGCACAAGATATGGGGTCTTCATTAAATGTCAAGCCTTTGGGTATTCAAGGCCAACAGCAAAACCCATGGGGGAAGAGGGGAGTTTACTTTTCCTAGCTCCTGCTTCCTCTTTCTGTGCCCTTTGCCTGGCTACCACCACAATCCCACAGTGGGTGGTACATTTCTTTACACTCATCTTAAATTAATGGCAAATTTTAATGTAGACCCTTCCCAAGGGGTTTTGCATTTATATAGAGGCCATTGGACTCAAAATAAAAGAATGACATGCTAGTAGTAAATAAACCTAAAGAGATGCATACTAAGACACATCTTAGTCAAACTTCTGAAAGCTAAAGACAGAAGAAAATATTGAAAGCAATGAGACAAGTAATATCTTGCCTAGAGTAGAAAAACATAATTCAACTGGCAGCAGATTTTTTTATCAGAAACCATGGGGGCCAGATGGAAGAGGCATAAGATTGTTACAGTATCAAAAAACAGAACTGTAAACCATGAGTCCCAAATCCAGCAAAAATATCCTCCAGGAATTAAAGGGCAATCAAGACATTTTCCCCCCATGGGTGAGTTCTTTTATTTATTTATTTTTATTTTAAACACATTTAAAAAATTATTTTATTGAAGAATAGTTGATTTACAATGTTGTATTAGTTTCTGGTTATAGCAAAGTGATTCAATGATTTTATATATATATATATATATACACACACACACACACACACACACACACACACATATATATACATATATATATATTCTTTTCCATTATGGTTTATTATAGGATATTGAATATATTTCTCTGTGCTATAGAGTAGGACCTTGTTGTTTATCCATTCTATATATAAAAACTTACATCTGCTAACTCCAAACTCCCACTCCATTCCTCCTCAACCCCTTCCCCCATGACAACAGCCAGTCTGTTCTCCATGTCCGTGAGTCTGTTTCTGTTCCATAGATAGGTGCATCTGTGTTATATTTTAGATTCCACATATAAGTGATACCATATTGTATTTGTCTTTCCCTTTGTGACTTACTTCACTTAGTAAGATAATCTCTAGGTCCATCCATGTTGCTGCAAATGGCATTATTTCATTCTTTTTTTTAAAAATCTTTATTGGAGTATAATTGCTTTACAATGGTGTGTTAGTTTCTGCCTTATACCAAAGTGAATCAGCTCTACATATACATATATCCCCATATCTCTTCCCTCTTGTGTCTCCCTCCCATGCTCCCTATCCCACCCCTCTAGGTGGTCACAAAGCACTGAGCTGATCTCCCTGTGCTATGCAATTCCTTCCAACTAGCTATCTATTTTACATTTGGTAATGTATATATGTCTGTGCCACTCTCTTACTTCTCCCAGCTTACCCTTCCCCCTCCCCTTCTCCTCAAGTCCATTCTCTACATCTGCATCTTTATTAATGTCCTGCCCCTTGGTTCTTCAGAACCTTTTTTTTTTTTAGATTCCATATATATGTGTTAGCATACTGTGTTTGTTTTTCTCTTTCTGACTTACTTCACTCTGTATGACAGACTCTAGGTCCAACACCTCACTACAAATAACTCAATTTCATTTCTCTTTATGGCTGAGTACTATTCCATTGTGTATATGTGCCATATCTTCTTTATCCATTCATCTGTCATAGGACACTTAGGTTGCTTCCATGTCCTGGCTATTGTAACTAGTGCTGTAATGAACACTGTGATACATGACTCTTTTTGATTTATGGTTTTCTCAGGGTAAATGCCCAGCAGTGGGATTGCTGAGTCATATGGTAGTTCTATTTTTAGTTTCTTAAGGAACCTCCATATTGTTCTCCATAGTGGCTGTATCAATTTACATTCCTACCAACAGTACAAGAGAGTAGCCTTTTCTCCACACCTTCTCCAGCATTTATTCGTTGTAGATTTTTTGATGATGGCCATTCTGACGGCTGTGAGGTAATACCTCATTGTAGTTTTGACTTGCATTTCTCTAATGATTAGTGATGTGAGCATCCTTTCATGTGTTTGTTGGCAATCTGTATATCTTCTTTGGAGAAATGTCTATTTAGGTCTTCTGCCCATTTTTGGATTGGGTTGTTTGTTATTTTTGATATTGAGCTGCTTGAAATTTTTGGAGATTAATCCTTTGTCAGTTGATTCATTTGCAATTATTTTCTCCCATTCTGAGGATTGCTCTCAGAGGAAATGGTTTCAGTTTTTTACAATTGAGAATGATGTTGGCTGTGGATTTGTCATATATGGCCTTTATTATGTTGAGATAGGTTCCCTCTTTGCCTATTTTCTGGAGATTTTCTATCATAAATGGGTGTTGAATTTTGTCAAAAGCTTTTTCTGCATCTATTGAGATGATCATATATATGGTTTTCTCCTTCAATTTGTTACTATGGGTTTTTCACATTGATTGATTTGCATATATTGAAGAATCCTTGCATTCCTGGGAAAACCCCACTTGATCATGGTGTATGATCATTTTAATGTGCTGTTGGATTCTGTTTGCTAGTATTTTGTTGAGGATTTTTACATATATGTACATCAGTGATATTGGCTTGTAGTTTTCTTTCTTTGTGACATCTTTGTCTCGTTTTCGTATCAGGGTGATGGTGGCCTCATCGAATGAGTTTGGGAGTGTTCCTCCCTCTGCTGTATTTTGGAAGTTTGAGGATAGGTGTTGACTCTTCTCTAAATGTTTGATAGAATTCGCCTGTGAAGGCATCTGTCCTGGGCTTTTGTTTGTTGGAAAATTTTTAATCACCGTCTCATTTTCAGTCCTTGTGATTGGTCATTTATATTTTCTATTTCTTCCTGGTTCAGTCTTGGAAGGTTGTGCTTTTCTAAGAATTTTTCCATTTCTTCCAGGTTGTCCATTTTATTGGCATATAGCTGCTTGTAGTAATCTCTCATGATCCTTTGTATTTCTGAAGTGTCAGTTGTTACTCCTCCTTTTTCATTTCTAAGTCTATTGATTTGAGTCTTCTCCCTTTTTTTCTTGATGAGTATGGCTCATTGTTTATCAATTTTGTTTATCTTCTCAAAGCACCAGCTTTTAATTTTATTGATCTTTGCTATTGTTTTCTTCATTTCTTTTTCATTTCTTTCTGATCTGATGTTTATGATTCCTTTCCTTCTGCTAACTTTGGGGTTTCTTTATTTTCCTTTCCCTAATTGCTTTAGGTTTAAGGTTAGCTTGTTTATTTGAGATGTTTCTCATTTATTGAGATAGGATTGTATTGCTGTAAACGTCCCTGTTAGAAGTACTTATGCTGCATCCCATAGGTTTTGGGTCATCATGTTTTCATTGTCATTTGTTTCTAGGTGTTTTTTTATTTCCTCTTTGATTTCTTCAGGGATCTCTTGGTTATATAGTAGTGTATTGTTTAGTCTCCATGTGTTTGTATATTTTTTACAGATTTTTTTCCTGTACTTGATATCTAGTCTCATAGCATTGTGGTTGGAAGAGATGCTTGATATGATTTCAATTTTCTTAAATTTACCAATGCTTGATTTGTGAACTATGATATGATCTATCCCGGAGAATGTTCCATGAGTACTTGTGAAGAAAGTGTATTCTGTTGTTTTTGGATGGAATGTCCTATAAATATCAATTAAATCCATCTTGTTTAATATATCACTTAAAGCTTGTGTTTCCTTATTTATTTTTCATTTTAGATGATCTGTCCATTGGTGAAAATGAGTGGTTAAAGTCCCCTACTATTATTGTGTTACTGTTGATTTCCCCTTTATGGCCTTTAGCATTTGCCTTATATATTGAGGTGCTCCTATGTTGGGGCATAAATATTTACAATTGTTATATCTTCCTTTTGGATTGATCCCTTGATTATTATGTAGTGGCCTTCTTTGTCTCTTGTAATAGTCTTTATTTTAAAGTCTATTTTGTCTGATATGAGAATTGCTACTCCAGCTTTCTTTTGGTTTCCATTTGCATAGAATATCTTTTTCCATCCCCTCACTTTAGTCTGTATGTGTCCCTAGGTCTGAAGTGGGTCTCTTGTGGACAGCATATATATGGCTCTTGTGTTTGTATCCATTCAGCCAGTCTATGCCTTTTGGTTGGAGCATTTAATCCATTTACATTTAAGGTAATTATCGATATGTATGTTCCTATTACCATTTTCTTAATTTTTTTAGGTTTGTTATTGTAGATCTTTTCCTTCTCTTGGGTTTCCTGCCTAGAGAAGTTCCTTTAGCGTTTATTGTAAAGCTGGTTTGGTGGTTCTGAATTCTCTTAGCTTTTTCTTGTCTGTATAGTTTTTAATTTCTCCATTGAATCTGAATGTGTTCCTTGCTGGGTAGAGTAATCTTGGTTTTAGGTTTTTCCCGTTCATCACTTTAAGTATATCCTGCCACTCCCTTCTGGCTTGTAGAGTTTCTGCTGAACAATCAGCTGTTAACCTTATGGGGATTTTCTTGTATGTTATTTTTGCTTTACCCTTATGCTTTTAATATTTTTCCTTTGTATTTAATTTTTGATAGTTTGATTGATATGTGCCTTGGCGTGTTTCTCCTTGGATTTATCCTGTATGGGACTCTCTGTGCTTCCTGGACTTGATTAACTATTCCCTTTCCCATATTAGGGAAGTTTTCAACTATAATCTCTTCAAATATTTTCTCAGTCCCTTTCTTTTTCTCTTCTTCTTCTGGGACCCCTATAATTCGAATGTTGCTGTGTTTAATGTTGTCCCAGATGTCTCTGAGACTGTCCTCAATTCTTTTCATTCTTTTTTCTTTATTCTGCTCTGTGGTAGTTATTTCCACTATTTTATTTTCCAGGTCACTTATCCATTCTTCTGCCTCAGTTATTCTGCTATTGATTCCTTCTAGAGAATTTTTAATTTCATTTATTGTGCTGTTCATCATTGTTTGTTTGCTTGTTAGTTCTTCTTGGTGCTTGTTAATCATTTCTTGTATTTTTTCCATTCTATTTCCAAGATTTTGAATCATCTTTATTATCATTACTCTGAATTCTTTTTCAGGTAGACTGCCTATTTCCTCTTCATTTGTTTGGTCTGGTGGGTTTTTGCCTTCTCCTTCATCTGCTGTGTGTTTCTCTGTCTTCTTATTTTGCTTAACTTACTGTGTTTGGGGTCTCTTTTTCACTGGCTGCCAGTTCACAGTTCCTGTTGTTTTTGGTGTCTGCCCCCAGTGGCTAAGGTTGGTTCAGTGGGCTGTGTAGGCTTCCTGGTGGAGAGGACTGGTGCCTGTGTTGTGGTGGATGAGACTGCATCTTGTCTTTCTGGTGGGCAGGACTGTGTCCGGTGGTGTGTTTTGGGGTGTCTGTGACCTTATTAAGATTGTAGGCAGTCTCTGTGCTAATGGGTGGGTTTGTGTTCCTGTCTTGCTAGTTTTTTGGCATAGGGTGTCCAGCACTGTAGCTTGCTGGTCGTTTAGGGGAGCTGGGTCTTAGCGTTGAGATGAAGATCTCTGGGGGAGCCTTCGCCGTTTGATATTATGTGGAGCTGGGAGGTCTTTGGTGGACCAGTGTGCTGAACTCGGCTCTCCCACATCAGAGGCACAGGCCTGACACCCAGCTGGAGCCCAAAGACCCTATCAGCCACAAAGTTCAGAAGAAAATGGAGAAGGAAAGAAAGAAGAAAAGCAAGCAAGAAAGCAAGCAAGAAAGAAAGAGTGAAAGAAAAAGAATAAGTTATTAAAATAAAAAATAAAAATATTATTAAAAATAACAAAAATTAAAAAGTAGGAAAAAAAGGAAAAAAAAAAGAAAGAAAGAAGAGAGCAACCAAACCTAAAAAGAAATCCACCAATGATAGCAAGCGCTAAAATCTATACTAAAGAAAAAAAATGGACAGACAGAACCCCAGGACAAATGGTAAAAGCAAAGCTATACAGACAAAGTCACACAAAGAATCATACACATACACATTCACAGAAAGAGAAAAATGAAAAAAAAATATATCTTTTGGGAAGTCTGAGGTCTTCTGCCAGTGTTCAGTAGGTGTTCTGTAGGAGTTGTTCCACATGTAGATGTATTTCTGATGTATTTTTGTGGAGTAAGGTGATCTCCACGTCTTAGTTTTCGCCACCTTGAAGGTGTCTCTCATTCTTTTTTATGGCTGAGTAGTATTACATTTTACATAAGTACCACATCTTTATCCATTCATCTGTTGATGGACATTTAGGTTGTTTCCATGTCTTGGCTATCATAAATAGTGCTGCTATGAACATAGGGTACATGTACCTTTTTGAATTAGTGTTTTGTCCAGATATATGCCCAGGGGTGGGATTGCTGTGTCATATGACAGTGAATCAAAACATTCTTCATTGGGCTTCCCTGGTGGTGCAGTGGTTGAGAGTCTGCCTGCTGATGCAGGGGACACGGGTTTGTGCCCCGGTCTGGGAAGATCACACATGCCATGGAGTGGCTGGGCCCTTGAGCCATGGCCCCTGAGCCTGCATGTCCAGAGCCTGTGCTCCGCAATGGGAGAGGCCACAACAGTGAGAGGCCCGTGTACTGCAAAAAAAACAAAAAAAGAAACAACAACAACAAAAAAAGCATTCTTCGTTGAAGGCAAACTGAGAACAGTCATTGCCAGCAGACCTACCTTAAAAGAAAGCTAAAGAAGTTCTTGGAGGAGAAAGGAAATGATAAAATAAAGAATCTTGAAATATCAGGAAGAAAGAAATTTCATATTACATTTGACACTAAAAAAATCACTGAGTTTATAGTGAAAGGGGAGGGCGAGAGGGGAGAGAAGGAAAGCCAGGAGGTTCTTCTTTTTTTTTTTTTTTTT